>NC_143580.1:176485702-176725702 GCF_048544385.1 Mastigoproctus giganteus
CGTAATTAACTGAAGAACTTTAGAATATAGTCTGGACATAGTGAATTAACACTTAAGCCTCTATAGTTCCCCAGATCCAGCTTATTTTCTTTTTTTATATATTGATGAAATATGACGTACTTTCCATTCATTTAGAGTTTTCCTTAGCTGTATACATCTGTTAATCAGCTGTGCTATCAGATTGAAAAGACATAGTGGTCTATATTTAACTAGTTCATCCCTATGTTCCTAGGGCCTGGAGATTTTTTGTTCATTAATTTTGCACAGTCAAGAACTTGATGTTTTGTAATTTCTATCTCCATATTGTCTACTGGTGGAGGGGTAATTATGCTCTGATACTGTGATAGTCTTTTGTTATTATATATTTTGTTATAGGAGGTTATTATAATGATTTTCCCATGTTGGCATATCTATAAAGTTCTTATTCGATCAAGATTCATTTGTTTTCAGTGCTCTCAAGCTTCGCCAGGCTTTGGATCACAGTGTTCCTTCTAATGAGCTGTCAATTTCTTGACATCTTTTCTCCCATGCTAGGCCTATAACACACTCCTCATTTTTGCTTTCCCGGTGCTTATGTCATACCAAACTGACTCAACATTGCACTAGCCACCCATGTCAACTGGATGCACTGACTTAGATTTTGTTTCCTAATTAACAGCATAATCCCTCCTCCCTTCCTATCCTGTCTGCCATTTCTGCACACATTGTACTCCCCAAATTCAAATTCTGCATTCCATATATATACACGTGACACAGTCTCATATCCCAACAGTATCTGCATTTAATGTCTTGACCAGTGCTTCAAATTCATTGAATTTATTTACTATACTCCCAGCATCTGTGTACATGCAAGTATACATGCACCTGTTCTTACTCTTAGCTACCCTAACACAGCCCATGTATTTACTTGTTTCATTATTACTCCCACCAACCCTTGAAATCTCCAGCTCCTTAGCTTTCCAGGCTGCTGCTCATTCCAGTAGAAGCAGTGCAAGAATCACTTTCACCTATGCTTGCGACTATTGTTTATCTATTAGTCTGTTTCCACCAAGCTAACAGTTTTCTGACTCACCTAACACTGCCTCGATAGCATCAGCAAATATTCTTGCCCCCTTTCTATTTAAGAGGATCCCATCCTTGTAGAAGCTGGTTCTCCTGATAGCAAGCACAGACCACACAGAAAAAAAATTCTATCCCATGAACTTTGGACAGTCTCTCCATGGCCGAATCGATTGAAAAGGCTTTCATCATGTACTCCCTCCTATTGTGTATGTGCATATGCGTTTCAAATTTAACCCTAACTCGTAACTTTTTCAACATTCACCCGAACTGCAAGTCATTTCTTGCCAATCTTGAATTTTCTTTTAATACATCTTCTGTCTCTTGAGGTTGTTGTTCCATAACATTGAAGTTGCCATTCTTGGCACCTGTAACTGTTTTGCCATCACCTGCCAAAGTAAACCTAATGAAATGCATTCTGTACTATGTTGATTAGAAGTGAGGGTGATTTCATAGTGAACAATTGCCAGTCTGTGTCATTTGCATGTTCTGGAACATAGTCATATCTGGATTTATCATGTATAAATTTTACAATTTTACATTAAAATTTGTGGCTATATTTAAAAAAAAAAAAAAAAAAAGTAATTATAAGCTAACTTTTGGACACCAGTGTAGTAGAAATTTGACCAAAGTCACAACTGTTTTTATTAACCAGCTCACGTAAACTTTCACATATAGGGTGCTTTTAAAGTCACTGAACCTACAGACCTGCATATATATCTCTGAGCCGACCGGGCTAGCCGAGTGGGTAAAGTACCTGCCCGGCAACCCAAAGGTCGCGGGTTCGATTCCCGCCTCGGGCTTGGATCAAAGTACTGCAAAAACCTTGGGAGGTGCAATATGGCCAATAAGAAGCCGATGCGCCAACAACTACCAAATCAAAAAAAAAAAAAAAAAAAAATATATATCTCAGGTTTAACTTGCAAGAACAACATTATAGTTAGAAATGTAGACATATTGTGTTAGGTCACAAGGTGCAATAAGAGATGCTGGAAGTGCTCACCATTCTATGATAAACATGTAAGATTAACATATTTTTGGCCATGTGGAGAAGCATATTCTGGTGAATGTTGACAGTTAACTCAGTGGTGTCCTTTAGTTGAGTGTGGATTGTTTATAATCATCTGCTTAAGATACCTAATCAGAAAGGATAGGTGAGGTCTGGTGATTTTGGCAGCTAGACACCCTTAGAGTTATTAATACTAACCATATGCTGTAAAGAAGCCACATGCTTTTGGTGCACCTGCCAAAAAAAAAAAAGTAAAAGGTAGATTTCTTGTTTAGACTGCATTGTAGAAAACTTACTACAATCTAGTCTAAACCTCTTCCATTTAATGTTCCTAGTTCGAGAATTAAAAAAAGTTCGAGAATTCTTTATGACAGTGAAAATTCTGCCTTCATTCATTTTATTAACCCCTCGGAGCTTTATAAACCCCAATCAGGTACCTCTTTAAGTTCCTGCCAGACTGTGGACCCTTTCAAGAAGCTCTGTCTTTTTTTTCAGATGAGGTCTTCATAGTTGGACAGTGTCTTACAATTGCCTTATACAATGGGGTTATGACCCCCCCCCCTCTCCAGGATATTGTTTGATAAATATTTAATAGGACACCATGGGCTTTCCTAGCCACCTGTTCATGCTGCTCAGAGAACTTCAGTTGTAACTCTCAGATCTTTCTTCTACTGTTTTTAATGCAACCCCCACAAAGTGTGCAAGTTATTTTGGGTTTGGTATTTCCCAAATGTAATACCTTGCATTTTGCTTCATTAAAACATAGCTGCTACTTTTCTGTCCATTCTTGAAGCCTGTTAAAGTAATCCTAAAGGAGTGCTACTCGGCACAGACTAATGATTCTCCCAATCTTTACATTGGAAGTCATTAATAATCATTAACATCACATCCTCCATCCTTATGTTGGTGTTTATGAAAATCAGACAACAGTGTCCCAAGGATTAGTTCTTGGACAACACCAATCTGAAGATACCCATTAATCACCTTCTGCTCAGCAGCCACTCTGCAGTCTATCTTAGACCCTTTACAGTAATCCTAATGTATTTCATCTTATACAATAACCTCATGAGAGATTGAGTCAATTGCCTGCAAAAATCCAAATGAACTATTTCAAAATTGTTCCC
Organism: Mastigoproctus giganteus; assembly: GCF_048544385.1. Lineage (NCBI taxonomy): Eukaryota > Metazoa > Arthropoda > Arachnida > Uropygi > Thelyphonidae > Mastigoproctus > Mastigoproctus giganteus. The sequence continues at coordinate 176,488,895 of NC_143580.1, forward strand.
TACATCCAGCTCATCAGTAATTGTATCAAAATAGCTTACCAGGTTAGTTAAACATGATTTTCCCTTAACAAAACGATGTTATGTATCCTTCATTTTTATCTAAATCTCCCTGGATTGTACTCATAATCATTTTTTCCAAATTTTGTACCACTGAAGTCAGACTAACTAGTGTATAGTTACCACCTTCACCCATAGAATAGCCTTTATCCATTGGTGACATGATGGCACTTCTCCAATCCAAAGAACCTCATCCTAGTCCAATGATCCCATCATAATTAACCTCACTGTTTCAATACACATTCTGGCTGCTTCCCTCAAAATTACTGGGTATGTACAATCAACTCCAGGCCTTACTTGCCTTTAGGCACGAAGGTTTGATCATCTGTAATTTCAGAATCATTAATTTCATGTCTGTCACTCACACAGCTTCTACTCAGCATGAAGCATCTTTTCTCAGTAAAGACTGATATGAAGTACACTCAGTCCTCGTAAACATGTGTTTACACTACACGAATTCGATCATACACAATTTATAAATAGGAGAACGATATCTTATATAACACGAACCGAATTCGCTTATGCACGATTCGCCTTTGTGTTTACAAGAAATGGCAGTCGAACGCGGAATCACCCCAACCGAACGCAACACGATAGGAATGAAGAGAAGATTCTGAAAATGTATTTTATGTTTTTTATATCAGTGAAGGGGAGACACAGTTCACCATAATAACGTAAAAATCAACACAATTCCAGCTATCGGTATAATCGCAAATGCAATTAGATCGAGGTTACTACCAGTTTATAACAGATTCCATTAGCAGAAAGGCAACTGGAAATTGTTTTTATTGTTTTATGGTAGTCACCCCTAGAAATGTGCTTTAGTAAAATGTGAGGTGTTAATCTCTGCCTTTACGGTGTTGTTTATTCAGTTGCTACACGCGCGCAGCTTTGTTTATGTGTATCAAGTGTGTCTCCTCGTTTTGTAATTGTGCTTTATTCCCTAAAAATGAGTAAAATACTTAAAAGGTGTGAAAAGGAAGCATCCTGGCGAAGACACTGCAGATTCAGAGAGAGAAAGAAAAGCAATATCGATAAACAGAGACGGACTGGGTCAAAAATTCTTGCCGAGGAAAATTTATAGTGGTCTAGTACTATGGTTTATGGCCAAAATCACACTGGCCTCCGGCCCACCGGGGTGTCCCCGTAAGGCTTATGGCCAGTCCGCCTCTGTCAATAGAGAAAAAATATGAAATTGTTGAAACGCTTTGAGCGAAATGAAAGACCATGTGATATTGCACGTGCTACAGACCTAAATGAGGCAACGCCGAGAATTACAAAGAATGCAGAGAAAATAAAAACAACTTTCATAGCAGGAACAACTCAAAGTGCAATTAAAATCCATTAGATTAAGACACAAAGAATTGGAAGAGATGGAACGGCTGTCATCTGTTTGGATAGAAAATCAAACAAAAAACAAGTTTGCTTACGATAGAAGCAAAAGCATTAGCAATATTTTATTACGTAATAGTCGTAATAAAATACATAAGTATTTTATTACGACTATTTATTGTGTTTGGTAATGTTTTGGTTACAAATGTGTGTTCAATCTTGGGTGGTTGGCACCTAACCTCATTTTTCCCATAGGGCCTGTTGTTTATATTGCACGATTTTGCATTGCACGTGGGTTTCTAGGAACGCAACTATCTTGCTATACGAGTACTGACTGTACCTATTCAATTCATTAGCACCACCAGCTAAGTTATTTAACGCTTTTCCACACCTGGTACACAAGGGTCCAATCTGATTTGTATTCATACACATGTAAGACTCCTTTTTCCCGTTCTTTGCTCTTAGCAGTGCTTTCTCACACTCAACCTTTGCCTCCCTAACCTTATCTGTTTTCCATAATTCTAATGTATTTGTTTCCCTCCTAATTAATAGATGCCATAAACTGTCATAGTTCACTTTTCTGAAATTAAAAGCTATGTCTTTACCTTTAATGACTGCAGCATCTTTCTTTATCTTCCAACAAACAACTACTGTACATGATCACTACCTGCCAACAGTTTGTTTCTTGTACTGGAAACCCTATGATGTCATCTGATTTGTGAGTAATGATGAAATCTAGAATATTCTCTTTGCTGGTACAAATAATTATCATTTAGTTAATTAAAAATTTTGTTATTATTGTCCACATTCCTATCAAACTTCTTCAAAGGAATTGAGTTGGAATTATCACTTCATGGTAAAGCTTAAGTAAGTAAATGTCTTTATAATCTGGATAGTCAAGGGTAGAAGGGTTTCTGCTATGGGATTATCACCATGACTTACTCTGGAAGTGAATGGCATTACTGTGTGAGTGACTTTTTATGCACCACAGGTATGTGCAATTATATGGGTTCAGGGACTAAAACCACCCTATACTTTCTCTTCCAATTAAGGCAAAGAACTTTCAATCAGGAAACTCATTTGGTTTACTACCAAGCCTTTTTAGATTTTAAAATTTCTTGAACTTAGATATCTAAAACTAAAAAAAAAAAAAAAAAGTTCATAAGTGACATCAAAGTGGCACTAACTTTTAAGTTAAAGAATGCATACGTGTACCATTCTACCAAGATTTATTTCTGAAAAGTCAGTTGGCACCATTAAATAATTGTTTAAATGTGAGTTATAATGTAAGCACATTATTTAATATATAATTAAACTGAATTTTTGAACATGTAATCACTTAATAATGATTGTTAATATTAATTTTTTTTTTTATTTTATTTCAAAGGTCCTGAAGTATTTTTATATTTAATTGTAAATTTTATTTTTAGGTGTCTCATAGAATATGATGCTGAATCATTCTCTAAAATGTCATTACTCTTTGAATGGAATGATTTCTATTTCCTGTTGCACAGTAAGCAAAAGTTTAATGTTTTACTTTGTTTTCCTTTTTTCTGTCACTTTTAAAAATACATCTGAAGAACCAATAAGGTCTATATTGTATATGCAGTGAACATCTTGAAATGGTTTTCTGGCCATATCCTATCTCAGACCTGAGATTCCTGTGCATGCTCAATGGAATTGAGCACAGGATGCTCTTAGGGAGATTTTGTACACAAAACATCTATTTTTAGATATGCATGAAATAATTTTACATATTTCGTAAGTGGCATACTATACCTAGAAGTTACGGTACCATTGCACCATACTGTAGACGTACTTTCATACTACATTTCATTCACTTGCATCAATAACTTATCTAACATCAGCTTAAATAACCCAAGTTTGCCTTACTTTCAAGCCACAGTGTTGGGTTTTTTTTTAATTTTATTTTTTAATAATTAGTGCCCAATAGCTCTTTGCTCTGCAATAAACAAGGTAAATTCTTTACTATATTTTACTAAAGACTAAAAGAATATATGTAGCTAAGCTTAAAACTCTGAACTGTGCTGGTTTCTGTTTGATCTGAAATTTTAATTGTCTTGGCCCTTTTAAAAATCTTTCCACAGATTCAAAGTCCTCAGTAAATGTTCTAGTTTATTCTCACTGAAAATGCAAGCCTGGTCTATTTTTGCATGGTGATCTAAATTTTTCTAATATTGACACTAGCTCTGTTTACAAGTTGTTTACTTTGTACTCCTAACTGAGCTGTTTCCAGCACTTGCCAGTTTAATGGTTTAGAAATACTGATGACATAAACTATGTATTATCAACATTTTTAAACCCCTAAACTGACAAGGATGGTTCTTAGTTCCTATGCAGGTTCTTGCTGTCATCAAGTTCAATATTTGTGACAGTGCTTGTATCAGTACAGTATATTCCTGCTACAACAAATCTTTTAACAACAATTTATTTCTAGGTCCCAGACAACTTTTGTTATTATCAGTGTTTTTTAAATCCTGTTTGAACTTTGATGGAAGTAATTCACCAGGTTGAATTTGGTAGAGAAAAAATATTTTTTTAAAGATACAGCAGAAGAATTCAGTATTACTTTTTTTTGACCCTTGCAATATACAGTAGTGTGGCATACTAGAATTGTTTCACACACACGAAGCTAGGTGACCATGCATCAGATTCAACATTAAAAACAAAAATTGACTTAATGTGATAAACATTTATATTAAGTTGTATCTGTTATACTGCATTCTGAAAGCAAGTTATTTTTTTTTTTATAAATCAAGGGTACTTTAACAATGATACTCATTGAACAATCTATTTTTACTTTTGTAGTAGATGTATTGTCATTTTATTAATTATTGATGTTAAAATCTGTATTTAAATAAAATAAAGGCTAATTAATAAAATGTAATTAATAAAGTAAATCGGGCTATCACTGTTCTCGGCTACTTAGGTCATGCTGTTGGCCCATTCACTAGCTCGGTGCATTATATACTGCCTGACTGCTTTCTTGATATAGCCTAAGTACAGACAAGACATTGTCTTGGACAGAGCAACCAATTCCTTGGGTGATTGAGGTGCACCTAATAAATTGGTCACTTATTGTATTTCCAGCTGCTGTTGATGATGGTAATAATTGTGGCATTGTGAGCTCGAAGAAACACCAGAAATATGAGTTTGGTAAACATCCCATCGTCAGCTAGTGTTGAAGAGGTAGAGATGGATGGTCACTTAACCTCATGTATATTATCACACTTTCTGCTTGTGTATGCAAAAATGTGGAAAACAGGCTGTCTCACCTGTTTAAAACATCCCCCTGGATGCAGACATTTCAAACATCCAAATGAAGTTTAATTTAGAAACCCATACTTCCTTATTTCCAGTTTAGGGAAGATATCAATTTCTATGATGTAAGCTTGGATGTTGTGCTCTGTTGGGAGGATTGAGTTGATAGGTATGCTTTCTTCTGACACACTTCCAACTGAACTGTATTCAGCACTGTTGAAAGTTAATGTATTTATTCTTAAAATACTTTAAATCGGTTCAAGCTATATTTCATTGATTCACTGAGTGATAGCTTATTAGCTTGAACTTTCAGATAAGCCACCATTAATTGAAATTCAATAAGAAATATAATGTTCACTAAAACAGTTTTTGTTTAACAAGAATTAATAGATAATTCTGTTGCATTCACTTCATTGAACTGTAAAATAATTGAAACTTATCATATATGTTTAACTTTTTTTAATCCCATTTAGTATCTCTGAACATATGTTTTCCTCAAGAGAAACCATCTTTCACTTTCCAGTCCATTTATCATGCTAGCCTTGGTCGCCCATTTAGTATTACATGTACAGATTATCCTTATAGTCCACGTTGGTCCGGAAATGAGATGGCTGAGAGGGCAAAGTAAGTTTAATTTTCAAGAGTGTTTCTTTTATTACGTGAAGTGGAATTTTTTTTTAACAATATACTTTCTCAGTATTTCTGCAGCATTGACTAAATATGTATCATATTACATAGAAATGCTTAAAAAACCTCACGTCTCCTTTTTTTTTTCCATTCCCAAAAAAGGTGAGTACTCCGGTTTCTGTTACTCTTTAAGATTGTCTGCTGGTCCTTTGTCTCTGTCTGTCTCGTGCTAATGTACATCCTTTGTTCATTTTGCTTCAGGGACTTGTGCACCTCAGTCAGGTTCCCTTGAAGTTGTTGTTTATACTCTGGCATGACTACCAGGTCAGTGAAATTTACAATAAATAAATCAATACAAATGTTAATTGTATTTAGCAGTCACAGGCTTGAATCTCACTCAACAAGTGCGTGCAAATGCACTTGCTCTCCTGATCACTTACTATGTCAGGTCTTGTGTATTTACAGTCCTCACCTTCTAACCCATTATAGAGGGAGCAGTAATTAGTTTAGTCATTCTTCTTGAACCTGTTGAAGGTGGTGTTTCTTTTTTTTTTCTTTTCTTAATAGGTGCAGACAAATTGTGGTCTTACCATCTTATTTAGGAAATACATGTGCAGGAAGAACAGCAGTAGAAGAATAAATGAGAAAAAGAAGTTACTCTAAGCCCAGAGCTGGACAGCAAATGGATGCTGTCTGACTGATGCATGCATCACTAACTCAAAAGTGTAAAATACATGCATATACAGTGCAACCTCGATATAAGCTTTAATACCTTTTGTTATAAGCGAAGCACATTGTAGCTGAAATTTTTTTTTTTTTTCCCTATTTCCCCTCTGTTTTCTTAACATAAATACACTTTATTAATTTTGAGTGTACAAACAAAGTATTAAAGGTTATATATCATTCCTAGTCAGCATAGATATGAGTGTATACAGTATTTACTTTTTTCAATAAGAAATTACTACTTCTTTGAACATACTTTTTTCATAATTCATTTTGGAGAACACTATCATATCCATGGTATGAGAAGGTACATTATATAGAGCAGCATTTCCCAAATTTTATCTCACGATATATTTACTAAACACAAGTTTAGCTGGAGCCAAAGAACTGTTTGCTAATATTTTATTACATACAACGCACTGTGAATCAAGAGCATCTTTATTTCCAGCACGTGTAAGCCACAATTCAAATAGTTATCATACTTTGATTTTGGTCTCTTATTAGTTGGTTCCTGTTTTTTCACTTCAGATTTTTGGGGAACAAAATGCTGCAATTGTTTATTTTCTTTGAAGTGTGACAATATTGTGTTCGGTTTCATCAACCACAGTTGCAATACTAGAAGTTATTTGCTTCTCATTTTAAAGTTCCTTTTTTCAACCACAAATACATGGTCATTATTTTAACAATATTTCAAAATGTTGATAGTTATCAAAAAATTTATACAAGGAAGTGAATTTAGTTATGGTATCGGTTTGCTTCCCCCTCTCCTTCAACCCATGTACTCCAGGCTAAATCACATATGAATGGCATATCAGATCACTACTTGCTACTTTTTCGTAGATGTCATTACCTCTCTGTACTTCTCTATGCAAAAGCCCACCAAAATAGTGTTCCGTGGTCTACTTGATTATTAGTCTATGCCAGTATATTAATAACGGGGGGGAATTCTGTTAAAAATTAGGATGACACAAAAGTGATGTACAATATGAAATATGCAACATTTGTTTACTTTTTTAAATTATTAACTAGGATTTTTCAAGGAACACTTGTTCACAGAACACAGTTTGGGAAACTCTGATATAGAGGTTGAACTGTTAGTTTGTTATTTTAAACAACTGAAATGTGATCCTTTTTGGAGTTCAAGTGCTGATTTACCCTGAAGAAGTATTTGAGAGTTCCCTGTCTTTACTTAATATTGTTTATTATGAAATTGGCACTCAATTGGTGGTGGGTGTGAGGTTGCATCTCCTCGTGCAGAGAGTCATGTTTGTTCTGCTGAGGGTAGGCCTTTGTTTTTTAAGATTTTATTTTGATTATTAAGGTACCTTTATGTTCATGCAGCAGAATTAATGAATTGTGTGGCATATTTAGTGTTCCTTTTTCTATAATAGCCTTGCTTTTGTGCTAGTCTGAAAAGAGATCTCAAGTTCATCAAAAGTATTTTTTCATTTTTTATTGCAGTGTGTTTCAACACTTTGCACCTGAAATGCTGATAAATAAGTGGAAATTACAATAAAAAATGTAGTAATCCATGCTTTAAATTGCATTTTATAATTATGAATAAAAGTGTGTAACAATCTAATATTTATTTTTCTCATTTTCTCTAGGTCTTTTTTGCTAGAATATATTCCTGTATTCCAAAGGAGCTCCCTAAAAAGTAAAGCATAAACTTTTGCTAGAATCTGAAACTATTTATTTATTTTTTTGTAAAAATGTATACCTATGATGTATGTAATACTTTTTTGATGTGTAGAATCATGAAATTTTGTTATATGCATTTATAATATTTAATAAATAGCGAATTTTTGAGATCTAATTTGTTTTACTGAAAAGCAAGCCATTTTAAATAGTTACTACATATTTATATAAACATTTCTTTGTAAGGTCCACTTTCAGAATACTGTAGTGGTTTATACCTTATTTTCATAACAATACCTTTTTGCCTTTGAAAGTAAGTTTTTTATTCAGAGTTAAATTCTTCCAATTTATGTTGTTTCTCCAAATACCTTTATTTTCGTCTTATTTGTATTGACACTTTCTTTATATATGATATTGTTTCAGCACTACAAAATTGATGGGATAGTTAGACTTAAGGACATGGAAACTTATAATACCATAATGTTATGTTCCACAGCATGTCAAGACGTACCCCATTATGACAGGTCGTGAAACTAAATTTCAGGTTATGGAATAGCCTCCTTTAAGTGATGGATTCATTTGTTCTTTTATTCTGATACATGGATTATTAATTCACTCCACATTCACATTTTTCCTGTGAATTTGCTATGAGCAATGATTATATCAGATTAATTTGGTAATTTTTTGATTGGAAAATGCAGCCTCCCTGACTTAATTTAGGATTTTTTTTTTTTTTTTTTTTGTAAAATGTTGTTGGCATTGTTACCTGAAATACACATCTTCATTATTCCACATTTGTATTAATAAGGCTCAACACAGAAAATCAGGATGTTTTTAAATTATTTCCCACAGAGCAAAGTGCCATTATTATAATTTTATCTGTTTAGAGTTATGCCTTTTGACTAACACCTTATAATAAGTAGCATGTGCTGTGTTAGAATAACAGAGTAAGAATAACAGAATAACACCAATGCTAGAAGTATAGTAAATAAATTTAAGTGTTGTTGGGATATTGGATACAGGGTGTCACACAGATAAAAGCAATGCAGAAATGGAATTTGGGAAGTACAATATGTAATAATAATAAAAAAAAAAAAAAACTAAGGATGCATTCATGGCATACATGGACAGTTTGGTGTGACATAAGCACAGGGAAAGCAAAAATGAGAGGAGGAGTGTGTTATTGGCCTGATGACACTAATGAGTACAATGAACAATTGTATAGAGAAATAGAATGGGCCAGTAAATCAGATTGTTATAATGGGGGATTTTAACTTCCCAGATATTCATTGAAACTTGTGGGTTGGTCTAGAGGCGGATTTAACTGCAGGTGCGTGCCCTGGGCCCCAACTTTTGAAGGGCCCATGCAAAACCCCAACAAATTAGTTGAACTAATATATTCAACTATTAGTTCAAAACTTTGTGATTATTATTATGCTATTATTAATTATATTATATTCAAATTTTATTGGAAATAAAACATTAATAGTACATAATATATTTTATTTATTTAAAAAAATGGTTAACATGTATTTTTATTTTCTCTGTCTCTCTCTTTTTTTTAAGGGGCCCGATATTTTCTTCCATGCCTGGGGCCTCAACCGACCTTAATCCGCTCCTGGGTTGGTCACTCACACACTAGCAAGACTTTTGTGCATTTATTGGATGATTTTCTGTAGCAGCATGTTCGAGAGGCAACCAGAGGGAATAATACTCGATCTAATTATGAGTATTGATTATTTGTGTACAAAGAATTTGCAGATAAAGGAACCATGAGGGATCAGTGTACTAATGTGGGATTTACTTAATGATATAATTACCACCGAAGGGTTTTTGCTTCTGCAAAGGTGACCACGGTGGTCTCAGACAGTTTTTAAATTCTGTACAGTGGGACCAACTGATGATGTCACCAACAGCAAATTCTAAGTGGGATGCATTCAAGGAATTAATCGTGGAAGCTACTAGACTTTTCAGAAATACTGTTCATCTAAATGGATGTCAGATGGAGGCCTAAATGAACTAATGAGACTCGTGGCAGAGAAGAAAAATGCATGGGATGCATACAAATTATCAGGTGACACAGAAGCCTATGGCAGATATAAGCTAGTCTGTAATCAAGTTGCAAAGGAGGTTGGGCAAGCGAAGGCAGATTACAAGAAATCTTTGGCTAAGGATGCTAAGAAAAACGACAAGGTCCACTTGAAAACAAGAAAAACTTATTGGTCCACTTAATATCGATGGTTCAACTATTGGTTATCCTGCTCAGATAGCTGATAACCTGAAAGAGTATTTTGCATCTACATTCACATGAGTTATTAAGGGAAGAAAATGCCAGAAGTTTATCAAACTGTAACAGAGTACTTAATGATTTTGTAATAACTGACAGCAAAGTGGAGTTATATTAAGGGAGAGAGAGCACAGGAAACCTTAACCATAATTATGAGAGCATCCTTGGACTCAGGGTAAGTCCTCACAGACTGGAGATGTGCAAATTTAACCCCAATTCACAAAGGGGTATAGTAATTACAGACCAGTTAGCTCTTAACTTCTGTTCTGGGGAAAATAATGGAGTCTCTGGCTAAAGATGCATTGTAGGATCCTCTAGACAAGACTGTAATAATAATTTAGTACTGCAAGGGTTATCTGTGTAGGGAAAGTCTTGTCTGACAAATTTTATTGGATACTATGATGTGGTTATCAAGGAACTACATGCAAAATATAATTTTGATATGATTTCAGAAAAGCTTTTGTACTGTTGCACATGGAAGACTACTTTCCAAATTGGAGCAGTGTGGTATTAAGGGTAAGTTGCTACAATTGATAAAAGGGTGGTTGAGTAGGAGAAGACAGTGGTAATCAATGGATGCTGCTCTTTGCAGACTAATGTTATTAATGGAGTCCCTCAGGGTTCGGTGTTGGGCCCACTGTTGTTTTGTATATTTATCAATCATACTGATGAAGGCTTAATGTCGAAGTTTGCAGATGATACAAAGGTTAGCAGAGATGGTAATGGCAGTGTGCTACTGCAACAGGATCTAGAAAATTTGGGCAGGTGGGCTGAGAAGTGGCAACTGAAGTTTTAACATTGACAAATGCAAAGTACTACATATATGGGTAGAAGTAACCCCAGGGAAATGTACCTACAGTGTGGGTACTACACTTAGGGTAGTACCACATGTGTGGTGACTCATTTTATCCAGACAATTTCTGCCATGAATCAGTTCATGGAATGACATGTTAAGAGTTCTATAACTGCTATTAGTCTAGCCCAAGTGTTCTCTTTTGTAGTGGAGTTAGGATATATTGCAGACTATGTGGAGTGAAGAATACTTAAAATATCCTCAACTGTCTCCCTGACGAAGTGAACCTATGGTAGACTTGAATTGTTGCCATATGCTTTACCATACTGTTTTACTACCTTCCATTCCAATTTCCACCTCAGACAACCTAAAATGTAACTGTTTATGGGACAGACCATTGATAGGTTTTGCTTCAGAAGTGAAATAAAGGAAACTGATTTCAAAACAATTATTGTAACCAGGTGCTACATGTATTTAACTGAGTTCAGTCTATTATATTCAGCTTTTTTATTTTCTACTATTTATTTAAATTCATGTAGTACTGCACAATATTTTTGGAACTTCTGTATTTCATAACACTTAAAATGTTAATGTACAGTAATAGCAGACAATTTTTGAAATTGATAACCCAGAAGCAATTAGTCAAGAAGAATCTTCTACACTGTGGAATTAGCTTAAATGTAACCTATTTTTAACTCTTTTCTTCTTTCAGGAAAAGCTGTTTGATATCTTCAGAAACTTCCTGGAAAGTACTGTTACAAGTGTCTTCCAAAATAGATACCACTTGATCTTCAGTCAATGTTTTGAAACTATGATCATCTGAAACAATTATATGAATAATGATATTGAAATAAATTCTACTTTTCTAAGAAGTTTAAGGTAGAATACTAATAGATTGTGTGACACGTTCTGAGATTACTGTTTTCTTCTTATATGCACAAGGACACTGAAAATATCACCGAAATTATCCAAATGGCATTATAATTAACAATGTACACTTTTATATATTGAAACTGCACTGGTCATTATTTATTGTGTTTAAGGAAAGCCAGTCAAACTTTAGGAGGCTACTAATTAGGTGATCTAAGGTTCTAAATGTTACATGAACATGTATTTTATTCAAATGTAACAGAGCTATGAGCATTTCATTTTGTGATAGTTGTTGCTAGTGATATAATATTCTGCGAAGGTATATTTTATTGTTAGATACTATTCAAAATGACACCTCCCATGCTGCTGCTTTTGTGTGTGTGTGTACTGTGCTCAATACTCATTTGGTTAATTCTTGGGTTACAAAATGCTATTGATATTCTACTGCTATAGTTTACACTCCAGAATTCATAAATAAAAACCAAGAAAAACTGGCAGTCTGTAAATAGATGCGTGGTGACCTAACTGAAGTTAAGGCTTTAAAAGGATTAAACTAGTAAACTAAATGCATGGCATCTTTACTCTTGCTGACGGGAACATAAAATAAAAACATGTGCAGAGATTCATATTAAATTTCTAGCTAATGTTCAAATGAAATTCCACCTAGTGTTGTGGAAGTGGGTAGTTTGAATACATTTGGCAAATGAATGTTATTTTGTGGTTTTTTTTTTTGCTAGTGTATAAGGTTTACTTTCTTGCATCATTTTGCCATCAAAATGAACACCAGGTGACAATGATGTTGTAAAACTGCTCTGGCTGCAGTGCATTCCCAATAATTTTTAACTAGATTTGTGTAAGCACAAATATAGTTAAAAGTCTGAGGGTGGAATGATTCCCTCCATTCGCCTTTGTCGAATCCGGTATCTATCAGATGAAATCCATGCAACATCACACTGCTGTGGCACACAATGTTAATATCCCAGATGAAGGAAAACCCCCTTTTCAGGTGATAATAACAAATGATTACACGCTTAATCATTTGTTACGAAAAAAAGTTAGAAATATGACCTGTCGCATGTAGCTACAATTAGAATGGCTACACACACTAGTGTTAAAGTTGTTGCAAAAACCGTTATATATTGTTTTCCTCCTCTTTGCTGATCCAGCAACAGTCTAACTTCCTTGCAGCTTTTGGCCTATACTAATACTGAAAGGAATATCCACGTATTCTTTGTCTGCAATTTTGATCTTAACTAGTCATGAAAAGGGCCTGTTATGTCAATTTAAAATAGAGTATAAGATCTTTTTCCCACATAGCTATGGGATAGTTATAGTGTGACAGGAAATATAAGGGGAAAGGCTCATAACTCTGTAATACATGTTCATATAACATTTTAGACTCAAAAACTACACCTAATAATTTTAGGTATTGTGTGTGTGGGTGCATGCGTGCACACACACAGAGCACAGTAAATGACATAACTTAATGGGCTGAATGCTTGAAAAAGTAATGCTAATATTAGGGAATTTTTAAATTAAGGGCCATCACTTTGAAATACAATGCACAAAAGTTTTATGATGTCAGTTCCTGTTCTCAGACAAAGCTTTCTATTCATTTGAAAACAGGAACTGATATAAATGCCCCTCATATATTGATATGAGGATATGTCCCTGTATTCATGTGTTACAAAAATGGCTGTAAGAGTACAAATAACAAAAGTGGGACAAGTGCTCAATGTTAACACTTTTGCATAATGCGGTAAGCAAAAGTCTATTTATGACTATTAACTTTGATGCATCACAGCCTATCTCCATCAGAGAAAAATCATGTAATCTTGAAATGAGTTCTTCCAAATTATGCTTTAGTAGTTAAAAGGTACATTAGCTATTCTGAATGTTCTGGATTTTTTTAACCAAGGGAAAAAATCCAGAAGATTAAGATCAGAAGACCTCAGTGGCCATGGGGCACCACTACACTGTATTCTACAACTACCTTTGAAACTATGCCCCCTCAGGTTCTTAGTCTTAGCAAGAGGAAGAATCTCATTAGCATTCAGCTTGCTCAACCCATTCAAGGCCTTATGTGGACCAGGGTTCTTAAACTTTTATAAAAAAGTTTAAGAACAACTATGCACAAATAAGTTTCCTGTATATGCTGTGAAACTGCCACAGACTCAGGAGTTTACAAAATAAACCCAACATTACCTTGGTGGTGGTATCATTGATTCAGTCATATAGCATGCATATCTCTGTACTTGAGTTAACCACTCAGCTATGGTCTGAATATTAGTATGAGTATGCACACAAGCAACAATCAGCTTTAAATGTTCAGTTCTTGGCATTTTTTTTTTTGTCCAGCCAAAAGAGATGCTGATATTCAGGCTATTTGCCCATATTCAGAATATGGGCAAGCTACTAAAGCATCTTTGATCCATAAATGTTCTAGTTTGGTGAATGTGGTTTAGTGCACCTACTAGCTGATATGTATCTTTCCAGATTGTACCCCCACTATTGCTACCTCTAACATAATGCCCATTATCTAAGGTCAACTCTCCTAGAAAAACACTGTCAAAATGCCACCCCCTTTTCCCCAACCATTGTATCTGAGTCAGTTATTGCCCACCAGCTAAGCCAGTGATGGCCAACCAGTAGCATGCACAGGAGTAGATAGCAGCCACTAAGTTTACTATTAACAAAATAATATTTCTTATTTGAAGAACTTGTTTTATGTTATATTGGCCACATTAAGCAATAAAAACCATGTAATTATACAGAATTCTTTGGCAGCAGTAGCAAAGTTTTTAGAAGGCTTTCCCCCCCCTCTCAAAATTGAAACTCAGAAGACCTGTTGATGCAATGTATACTTGTTTGGCTGAATCTTTCCAAGTTGGTTAACTTTTAGTAGTCTTAAGATGGAGTGGAGAATCTTTTCTTGATACACAGGCCAGAAAATATTCATTATTACTGTTGTATGTCATGTTAAGATTACATAATCAGATTAAAATTTATTTGCATTATTACTAAAATGTCAATACTGATATCATCTGAAGTCCTTAAATTTTAAGGCCTGACACATAGCCAATATGAAAATACTGACTACTTGGCTGTCATACAGGCCCTACACACATTTGAGTTGATTAATGATTAGCTGTAATCTTTTCTGTTCTATGTGGTCATTCTGAAGTATAAACAGAACATTTTTATTAAGTAATACTTGCAAAATCCTTACTTTTTATAGGCAAATGGCCTGCTAGTTCACATAAAGCTGGGTTAAAAGCTTCATCATTTTTTGCTCCTATTAAAAATGAGAAATAACCACTTTTTATGAAAAACTTATTTAAGAACATCAATTTTGTTATTATATTTAAGATTTCAAAACTGCTACTTCAGTTTCCAAATAGAAACCTTGTTTATCACTAAGATTAATTGAGTAACTGGGCTTACTGTATTACCAGTATGTATTTATCACAGTTAACTATTGGCACACTAAATGCCGTAAATTTTTCATCATATACCAATCAACAACTAGGTTTAATTTTATACAACTATGACATGATTTTTAAACAACTAATTGTTATAAGAGCAATCAAAAATAAATCCTTCAAATTTGATATATTCAAGTAAATTGGGTAAAAAGCCTTTGTTTTGTATGAAGTGAGCAAACTAATTTAAAACTAATCTCAAATTAAGGGCTGTTACATTATATTAATGTATATAACCCATACTACAGTTTTGATACTGGTACCCCATCAATGGGTCAGTAGGCCCCATGAGTAAACTTTGTGATCCAATCTGATCAAACATTGAATGTCTTGCTGTTTGATCTGCACATGTGTTTCCTAATATTCTGACATTCCTGGGAATATGACACAAATTACTAGTTTACTTTCAGTGAGAAAGATTAACTGGGATCTAATCTTTGTCAACAGTAGATGGAAAGTCTGCAATTCATTTTGTAAGGCCATCACTGCACTTCAGTCTGTATATATTATGACTTGCAAACTTAAAAGAACTGTTAAGAAGGGTCAAAGCTGTCTTGATTGCACAGAGTTCAGCTGTAAACACATTACATTCAAGCAATAACAATACAAACATTCCCACAGATGTGTCAGTTTTTGAGCCATCAGCGCTGAAGAATTTTTGCATTGGCCAAGCCACAAGCTGCATGTAAAAATGTAAAGTTTTTTTTGTTTGTTAAAGAGTTTTCTCAAACTGCCAAGGTAGTTATGTCATGAATCATATACACTGTCCTTAGTAATTGTACTATGTTTGAGGCTTGGGAGACATTTGCAAGATGCACATTCCATTGTTAGTTAGCATTAGCATTAGTAGAGGCATTTGATGCAAGAAAGCAAGCTTATGCAGCATCACCCCAAAAAAAAAAAAAAAAAAACCACTTCCACTTCACCCCTCAGTTCGTTCAAAATACCTGTCCAGCTGAGCCTTAAACTTATTTAGGCTATCAACCTCCACCACAAGGGATGGGAGTCTGTTCCAACCAACCAACCACCTGCTGGCTAAAGGCAAATTTCCGCACGTCTATCCTACATCTGTCTTTCCTCAATTTGAATTTATGCCCTCTCAGGTGATTTTTCTGAGCTAGAGGAAGAATCCCATCAGCATTGAGCATGCTTAAACCATTCAAGGCTTTATACACCTCTATCAGATCACCTCGCTGGTGCCTAGTCTCCAGACACTGTAATTTGCAAAACTTAAGCCTTTCTTCGTAAGAGCACCCCTTTGTTCCATTCACTAATCTTGTTGCCCTTCTCTGTACTCGTTCCAGCAGCTCTACATCCTTCTTGAAATGAGGCCTCCAGATCTGTATACAGTACTCTAGGTGTGGCCTGACCATTGCCTTATACAATGGAATAATCCCCTCCTTATCCCTGCTGGAAAAATTCCTGTATATCATTGACAATACTCCATGAGCTACTCTTGCAGCCTGTCTGCACTGCTCAGAGAACTTCATATCTGCCTGCACAACCACCCCCAAGTCCCTTTCATTCTCTACCACTGTCAGCGTAGTACCACAGAGTTGATACGTTGCTCTGGGGTTGCTGTTTCCCATGTGTAGTACTTTACATTTGTCAATGTTAAACTTCATTTGCCACCTCTCAGCCCATCTGCTCAACCTTTCCAGATCCTGTTGCAGCAGCAGCATAGTGTCAGTAGTGTCCTTGACAGCCCTGCCAACCTTTGTATCGTCTGCAAACTTGGACATTAAGCTTGATATACCATCATCAATATCATTTATAAATACAGAAAACAATAATGGACCCAACACTGAGCCCTGAGGGACTCCACTAATAACATTATTCCACGATGAGCAGTGTCCATTGATTACCACTCTCTGTCTTCTCCCCCTCATCTCCAGTGCTGTCTGTATACAGATGCCAATGACTCTCCATTGCATCTTTGAAGAAAGGCAAGTCTTCTCAACTATGCAGCCAATTCACTTTTCATTTCATCTGGACATATCTCTGATACTCAGTGAGTAAACATATAGAAACAAAGCCAAAGGAAATAAGCCATGGGAATCCAACTACAAGAATATTTGCTGATGCTATCGAGGCAGTGTTAGGTGGGTTGGAAAACTGCTAGCTTGGGGGGAGACAAAGACCAATAGATTGACAGTAGCCACTGGCAGAGGTGAAAGAGATTCTTGCACTGCTTCTATTAG
The DNA here is from genome assembly GCF_048544385.1 of Mastigoproctus giganteus. Taxonomy (NCBI): domain Eukaryota; kingdom Metazoa; phylum Arthropoda; class Arachnida; order Uropygi; family Thelyphonidae; genus Mastigoproctus; species Mastigoproctus giganteus. The sequence goes on from NC_143580.1 coordinate 176,506,187, forward strand.
AATGAGCAGAAGCCTGAAAAACAAGATGCATGGTATTTCAGAGACTGCTGGGAGCCATTGCGGTACAAGTAAACACATGGGTTGTGTTAGGGTAGCTAAGAATAGAAACAGGTGCAGGTATACTTGCGTGTACACCAATGCTAGGAGTTTAGTAAATAAATTTGATGAATTTGAAGTATTGCTCAAAACATCAAAGGCAGATATTGTTGGGATATCAGAGACGTGGTGTCACACAGATATAAGGGATGCAGAACTGCAATTTGGGGAGTACAACGTTTACAGAAAGGATAGACAGGACAGGAGGGGTTATGCAAACACAAACTTTCCATATGATGATAACAGATATACTTAGTTATCTTTCAATGACATGGGGAGCTAATCGTTTTACGCTGCACCTATATTGAATCTTAATCAGATCCCACTTAAACTATGAAGCCTCAGTTTATGATCTGAATGGACGACTGCATTTGGTGTCACTCAATCCTGTTAATTGCTCTCAGGAGTGCCTTAGAAGCCTTCATGACATTAGCATTAGTAGAGGCATTTGATGCAAGAAAGCAAGCTTATGCAGCATCAGCCAAAAAAAAAAACCCACTTCCATTTCACCCCTCTGTTCGTTCAAAATACCTGTCCAGCTGAGCCTTAAACTTATTTAGGCTATCAACCTCCACCACAAGGGATGGAAGTCTGTTCCACCAACCAACCACCCGCTGGCTACAGGCAAATTTCCGCACGTCTATCCTACATCTGTCTTTCCTCAATTTGAATTTATGCCCTCTCAGGTGATTTTTCTGAGCTAGAGGAAGAATCCCATCAGCATTGAGCATGCTTAAACCATTCAAGGCTTTATACACCTCTATCAGATCACCTCGCTGGTGCCTAGTCTCCAGACACTGTAATTTGCAAAACTTAAGCCAAGGAAGTGAAGCCAGTTGACATCGCTGGACAGTGCAGTGTTGAGTCAGTTTGGTGTGACATAAGCATTGGGAGATCAAAATTGAGAGTAGGAGTGTGCTATAGGCCTAATGACTCTGATGAGTATAATAAGGAACTGTACAGGGAAATAGAGTGGGCCAGTAAATCAGAGAGTCTTATAATGGGAGATTTTAACTTCCCAGATATTGACTGGAATTTGGGGGCTGGTTACTCACACACTAGCAGGGCTTTTGTGGATTTATTGGATGATTGTTTTCTACATCAGCATGTTCAGGAGGCAACAAGAGGGAGTAATACTCTTGATTTGATTATCAGCAGTGATTCTTCATGCATTAAGAATCTGCAGATAAATGAACCACTAGGTGGCAGTGATCACAGTGTGCTGAAGTGGGATTTACTCAAAGAGGTAACTACCATCAGGGGTAAAGGGAAGGGTTATTGCTTCCGTAAAGGCGACTACGATGGACTGAGACAGTATTTAAATTCTATACAGTGGGACCAACTGATGATGTTACCAACGGCAAATTCAAAATGGGAAGCATTCAAAGAACTTATCTTGGAAGCTACTAGGCTTTACATACCAACTAAGAAATATTGTTCAAGGTTTAGGCCAAAATGGATGTCAGATGAACTAATGAGGCATATGGCAGAGAAGAAAAATGCATGGGATACTTACAAATTAACACATGACACAAAAGCCTATGATAGATACAAGTTGATATGCAACCAAGTTACAAAGGAGGTTAGGCAGGCGAAGGCAGATTACGAGAAATCTTTGGCAAGGGAAGCAAAGAAAAACAGCAAAGAGTTCTTTACTTATGTAAACTCTAGAAGGAAGGGGATGAATCAGATTGGTCCACTTGATATTGATGGGTCAACTGTTGATGATCCTGCTCAGGTAGCTAACAAACTAAATGAATATTTTGCATCGACATTCACACATGAGGAGTTATTCAGCAAGGGGAATGCCATAGGTGTATTCAACTCTAGCAGTAAGCTACAGAATCTTGAAATAACTGGGAGTAAAGCGGAGGAGAAACTGTTGAAGATAAACACAAGAAAGGCACCCGGGGTGGATGGGATCTATCCAGTTATATTAAAGGAGGCAGCAAAGGAAGTAAGCAAACCCTTAGCCATAATTATGAGAGCTTCCTTGAACTCAGGGGAGGTACCCATAGACTGGAAATGTACAAATGTGACCCCAATTCACAAAGGAGGATCAAAGGCTGACACAAGTAACTATAGACCTGTGAGCTTAACTTCTGTTCCAGGAAAATTAATGGAGGCACTGGTTAAAGAAGCACTGCAGGATCATTTAGACAAGACTTCAGTTATAGCTCAGACACAGCATGGTTTTGTTAAGGGGAAGTCTTGCCTGACCAACTTGATTGGATACTATGATGCAGTCACAAAAGAACTGGATGCAGGGAATAACTTTGATATTATATACTTGGATCTTAGAAAGGCTTTTGATACTGTTGCACATGGAAGACTGCTACACAAATTGGAGCAGTGTGGCATTGGAGGCAAGTTGCTGCTATGGATAAAGGGGTGGTTGAGGGGGAGAAGACAGAGAGTGGTAATTAATGGACACTGCTCATCGTGGACTAATGTTATTAGTGGAGTCCCTCAGGGCTCAGTGTTGGGTCCATTATTGTTTTCTGTATTTATAAATGATATTGATGATGGTATATCAAGCTTAATGTCCAAGTTTGCAGATGATACAAAGGTTGGCAGGGCAGTGCAGACAGGCTGCAAGAGTAGCTCATGGGGTATTGTCAATGATATACAGGAATTTTTCCAGCAGGGATAAGGAGGTGATTATTCCATTGTATAAGGCAATGGTCAGGCCACACCTAGAGTACTGTATACAGGTCTGGAGGCCTCATTTCAAGAAAGATGTAGAGCTGCTGGATCGAGTACAGAGAAGGGCAACAAGATTAGTGAATGGAACAAAGGGGTGCTCTTACGAAGAACGGCTTAAGTTTTGCAAATTACAGTGTCTGGAGACTAGGCACCAGCGAGGTGATCTGATAGAGGTGTATAAAGCCTTGAATGGTTTAAGCATGCTCAATGCTGATGGGATTCTTCCTCTAGCTCAGAAAAAATCACCTGAGAGGGCATAAATTCAAATTGAGGAAAGACAGATGTAGGATAGACGTGCGGAAATTTGCCTTTAGCCAGCGGGTGGTTGGTTGGTGGAACAGACTTCCATCCCTTGTGGTGGAGGTTGATAGCCTAAATAAGTTTAAGGCTCAGCTGGACAGGTATTTTGAACGAACAGAGGGGTGAAGTGGAAGTGGGTTTTTTTTTTTGGCTGATGCTGCATAAGCTTGCTTTCTTGCATCAAATGCCTCTACTAATGCTAATGCTAATGTCATGAAGGCTTCTAAGGCACTCCTGAGAGCAATTAACAGGATTGAGCGACACCAAATGCAGTCGTCCATTCAGATCATAAACTGAGGCTTCATAGTTTAAGTGGGATCTGATTAAGATTCAATATAGGTGCAGCGTAAAACGATTAGCTCCCCATGTCATTGAAAGATAACTAAGTATATCTGTTATCATCATATGGAAAGTTTGTGTTTGCAGTATATGCTTTTGGAAAGGAAGTGCAAAGTCCAGTGTTAAAGCCTAAGGACCAGATAACGCTGATGTTACTTGTTAGCTCAGGATGAAACTGACAGGTTTTTTTGCAAAAGTGGATGGCTGTGGTTTTTAATGCAGAGAAGTAGTAGCCAGTATAGGGTGTCCAGGGATATTTATTTATTCAGAACTGAAGATGTCATTTAATGAAGGCACATTTTCCACTGGAGCAGATAAGTCTTTACCATTTCAACTTAACATAGTAATAGAGACATGTGATGCAAGAAAGCAAGTTGTATGAGCTTTGTAGCAGCAGCCAAAAAAAAAAAAAAAAAAATTCACACGTCCATTTCCTCTAATTGTTTGTCCTGTTTCTCCTTGAATTTTTTTAAGCTATCAACTTCCACAATGACAGATGGAAGGTTTGTTCCAGCAATTAAGCACTTGCTAGCTAAAGGCAAATGTACACACATCTATTCTACAGCTGTCTTTCCTCAATTTGAATTTATGCCTGCTCAGGTTCATAATCTGAGCAACTGAAAAATTCCATCAGAATTCAGCATGCTCAACCCATTCAAGGCCTTACACACCTCAATCAGATCACCTCACAGGTGCCTAGTCTCCAGCCGTTGCAATTTGCAGAACTTAAGCCTTTCTTGGTAAGAGGACTCCCTCGTTCCCCTCACAAGTCTTGTTTCCCTTCTCTGTACATGCTCAAGCAATTCTACATCCTTCCTAAAATTAGGCCTCCAGACCTGTACACAGTACTGAAGGCATGGCCTGACCATTGCCTTATACAAAGGGATAATCTCCTCCTTTTCCCTACGAGCAATATTCTTGTCTGCATTGATCAGAAAACTTCATATCTGACTGCACAATTACTCCCAGGTCTTTTTCATTTTCTAACACCCTAAGTGTAGTACCACACAGTTGATATGTTTCTCTGGGATTACTTCTACCCATATGCAGTATTTTGCATTTGTCAACGTTAAACTTCAGTTGCCACTTCTCAGCCAATTTGCCCAAATTTTCTAGAACATTTGCAGGAGCACACTGTCATTAACAACCTTGCCAACCTTTGTATCATCTGCAAACTTCAAGATTAAGCCTGTATACCTTCATCAATATCATACAACAGTGTGCCCAAAACCAAACCTTGGAGGACTCCACTAATAACATTAATCCACGAAGTGCCTACGATTACCACTCTGTCTTCTCCCACCCAACCACCCTTTTATCCATTGTAGCAACTTACCCTTAATACCATACTGCTTCAATCAGTAAGTGGCAAAAGATTTGTTGAAGTCCAAGTATATGGATATCAAAATTACTTTTTGTATCTAGATGCTTTGTAACCACATCATTCATCTCCTTCTAGAGTTTATATAAGTAAAGACCTCGTCGTTTTTCCTTAGCCAAATATTTCTTGTAATCTGCCTTTGCTTGCCCAACCTCCTTTGCAACTTGATTACAGACTGGCTTATATCTGCCATAGGCTTCTGTGTCATCTGATTTATATGCATTCCATGCATTTTTCTTCTCTGCCACGATTAGTTCTTTTAGTGCTTCCCACTTAGAATTTGCTGTTGGTGACATCATCAGTTGGTCCCACTGTACAGAATTTAAAAACTGTCAGACTGTGGTCACCTTTATGGAAGCAAAAACCCTTCCCTTTACCCCTGGTGGTAATTATATCTAAATAAATCCCTCATCAGTACACTGTGATCACTGCCACCTAGAGGTTCCTTTATCTGCAAATTCTTAATGCACGAATAATCACTGCTGATAACTGGATCAAGAGTATTACTCTCTCTGGTTGCCTCTCAAACATGCTGCTGCAGAAAACAATCATTCAATAAATGCACAAGCCTTGCTAGTGTGCGAGTAACCAACCCACAAATTTGTTTATAACTAGGAAGTTAAAATCCCCCATTATAACATCATCTGATTTACTGCCCATTCTACATAATAAAAGAGGCCTACGTGCTCCGGATTCATAATGTGAAAAAATTTATTTGTTGCACAGAGCATTAAACTACAATACATAAAATTAGCTTTCGGCTGGGTGGCAGCCTTCATCGGATTAAAATACTTGAATGGCAGCTAATTTTTTCGCATTGGCCCATTCTATTTCTCTGTACAATTGTTCATTGTACTCATTAGAGTCAGTAGGCCTATAACACACTTCTACTCTCATTTTTGCTTTCCCTGTGCTTATGTCACACCAAACTGATTTACATTACACTGTACATCTATGTCAACTGGATTCACTTCCTTAGATTTTGTTTTTCTTAATTAACAGCATAACCCCTCCTCCCTATCCTTTCTGTACACATTGCACTTCCCAAAGTCCAATCCTGCATTCCTAGTATCTGTGTCACACACCATGTCTCTGATATCCCAACAATATCCACCTTTGATGTCGTAACCAGCACTTAAATTCATCAAATTTATTTTTACTGTGCTTCGAAGATTGGTGTACATGCAAGTATACATGCACTTATTCTTAGTTACCCTAACACATTATGTATTTATGTTTCATGATGACTCCCAACAGTCCCTGACAGCCCCAGCACCCCACCCTCTGCACCACTGCTCATTCTAATAGAAGCAGTGAAAGAATCACTTTCACCTCTGCCTGCGGCTACTTTTAACCTTTTAGAAGCCTCTATGTTCCTAAAAGAGACATAACAATAGATGAAAGCTTGATGCTATACAAAGGAAGACTGTGGGTGCAGTACATGCCATTGAAGCATGTACTGCACCCAACGCTCAAGATTTGGCATAAAGTATTATACACTGTGTGAATCCGAAAGTGGCTATGTTTGGACTTTCATAATATATGTAGGAAAAAGTACAGAAGTGGATCCAGACTTTATTGGTCTTCCAATAAAGTATGGAAGAGTGATTTGTTTGTGTGATTTGGTTTTTAGGAGCATTAGCAACTAAGGCCATATTGCTCCGGGATATGCAGGGGTCATTCACAGACCTTTTTCCGCATCCTCCGTATTTGGTGGTGACGGGCTCGAACCCCGGTTTAATCAAGAAGCGTGTGCTACGCACTGCTGCTCCTTCCCACCTGGCTACGGAGGCGCCTAAAGAAGAGGATATTGCCTCACAGTTAACAATTATTATACCAAAAAATACTACAGGAAGGTTTTCTTTCACCTAATGGATCTAGCTTTGTGGAATTCATTTCTCCTGTATAAAGCCATGATTTCAGATGGCCAAAAAGCTCTTTCACCCTTGAATTTCAAATTGGACCTGATTGATGAACTTGTCAAGAAATATCACCAGCAAATTTCACCAGTTAGTAAAAGAAGACTGTCCTCAACACCCCATCCAACTCGTTATTCACCCCATTGATATTCCACCAACTGAGAAAAACTTTCCAACTAGAACTTGTTGGGTATGTTCCAAAAAGCAGAACAGACATGGTAAGCAAATCTGAAAGGAGACATGCTACATGTGTGAAACATGTGAAATTGGCCTTTGCATCACTCCTTGCTTTATGATCTACCACAACAAATAAAATTACTGTTTGTTTTTGATGCAATTCCTTTTTTTATGGAATTCAATTTGTATTTCAGGAAATAAAGTAAATTTGCATTGTTTTGTGTTTTCCTGTTCTTTTCTTTTAGCTAATTTATTAAGAAAAGCTGTATAATTTGCACACTTTTTGGCATACACGAGATAACTCGGCATAGCACCAATGGCTTAATTACTCCCATGTATTTTCTACTAAAAATTTTTTTAAAAAACAAAAACTATACAATGAGTATTTGCATGATGCATACTTTTAATCTGTAAAATAAAGAAAGTTGATCCGTTATGGCACATTTTCAGGGAAAAAAAAATGTTCCAGGAAGGGGTTAATGAGGAGTTGGTTGAAGGGTTGGGTAGATGCCCTTTAAGGGCATCTACCCAACTCCTCAAACTCTCGTAAGCATCCATTAGAACACTTGAGTTGCCACCTAATTTCTTGACATTATCTGCACTTAGCACACACAAACACATCCTTGGGCTAGATCATGTCCTGTTCCAGATAGTTCCGCAAACATTTCACAAGTTGCACATTTTTTTTTAGGCTGTGATGCAGTGGAGAATTTCTCCTGCTCGATTTTCCCCAGAGTCACAGCACTCCTGCTACTTTGTGCCCATTGCTTTGCTGCTCTAGTCTGGGGCATGAAATTAACAATGAAAATTAATAAGATTAACAAATTTAATTAATTAATTATCAATAATACACTATCTAATAGATTCCTAAATGCAGTGATATGTATTATGCTATCTAGTTTTACGTTAGAGCTACCTATTTACCACAATTAAAAATTTGAATTCCTACCACTCACTCTATACGAAAACAATGGCTGCAAGATTTGAAAGAAACAACAGTTTTACATATATTAAGTAGTAACCTACAAAAACTATAAATTAAAATAATGAGCTTAGCTAGAACTAAAGCTAATTATAAAGTAAAATATAATATGACAATTAAGTAAATAAAATAGCAAAACATGCTGTGGAGCTTGTTCACAGCTGTAACTTGTAAAGAGAGTCAGCACCCTCTCTGTCAGGAAGAGATTTACCATTCAGTTGTTTGATTTTATTCCAAGATTTTTTACTGTCCACATTCTTTATAACAGTGAAAAACCTGGATCCATGTGCATGTCTTAACTTTAAGGTTTTTGAAATTAATAAACTTATCAGTGGTTGGATACTTAGTGAACATATTAAGTTGTTTTTTTTTTTTTGTTTTGCATGATAGTGTGACAGATTCTTGTAGCAGAAAAAACAAACACTATGTTTCAAGTAGTGATGGATATAAAGCAAGAAGTCATAATTAAAAATTTTACATAATACAAAATCATACCTATACACACAGCCAAGTGGTGGTGTAGGACTTATAACATTATTTCCTGATAATGTCAATTCAAATATTATTAATTTTTTTTAAATGTGTCATTTCTGATAATGCCCATCATAACTTTCAAGCAGCAGCACACTGGCAATTATTTAAAGCTCTATAAGCATGTATATAATGTAAGTTATTGCAATTTTCTCATTAATTTTTTTCCTGCCTCCCTTTTATATGTAGATTTGAGTGCATTTAGAATTGATTATTAGAAAAAATCAACTAATTGAAATACTCTCACTCCCAGTTGCTTCAGATAACTAGAATTCTACCAATGGATAAGGCGCCTCCATAGCCAGGTGGGCAGGAACAGCAGTGCATAGTACACACTTCTTGATTAGACCGGGGTTCAAGCCCATGCCCACCAAATACGGAGGATGCGGAAAGGTCAAGGAATGACCACCGCATATCCCCGGAGCAATATGGCCTTAGTTGCTAATGCTCCTAAAAACCAAACAACAAACAAACAAACCAATGGGTAATCCTCTTCTAGAAAATATATATGTTGATTACTAGAGCTTTCTGGTTATTTTGGTGCTACATACATCCTGATAAAATAATGTGCCACATTTATGTGCAAATGGTCTTAATATTCTAGTAGGCATTGCTATCTCTTATCTGAATTCCCAAGTGGCTGTAAACAAAGTTGCAAAGGATGGCAGCACCAAAATATCCTTGAAAATCTGAGAAAGTCATCACGCTTGTCCAATTTGGGCTACAAAAGCAAAAATTCCTCTAGCATTCAGACACACAAAAGTTGAATTTAATGATATGTAAATAGAGCATATTATTTCACTAAAAAAAAAAAGTAATTTTTTTTTAATTTTTGGATGATAATTTCACTCTAACACTGTGAAACTAAGTCAAAGTAATAGCAAATAAATATTTAAAGGCATTTAACTTGCATGGGCTTGAGCAAGCTCAAGCCCATGCAAGTTTGCCAAATTCACTCCTGAATGGAGTAAGGAAGTATGAAACTTCTATAAAATTATACAATTTTTTTAAAACAGAGAGCAACAATTATTTACGTTATTATTTAAAATAAAAATATTTTACAGAGCCTGATATTTGCAAATTATTTGTTATTAGCATGCAGCCTTGGCTTCCAATATTCATGATATCTTATTTAAACATAAATGTTATTTAACTTTCCTCTAACTCAACCACTGACCACTACTTAAAAAAAAAAAAATTATCAGAAGAAACAAGAATCAGATACAAGAATTCAGATACAAGAATCAGAAGAAAAGTAGAATGCTAACAAGTCAGTTTTACAAAATTCAGGATGCAATAAAACATCAGGTTGTATAACAGATGTGAAGGTATAGGAGTATATATTAGTTTTCTACTCAGCCTGTTCAAAATGAAGTTTGGATTAATAACCATTTTACAATAGTTGCGAGGTAATGTAGGCAGAAAATGAAGCTGGAGATTTGAATACAACCCAATTGTGATATTCTACATTCTTTTCTTGAACAGCCTTAGCATATTTATTGGAAAACCAAGGTTTAGATAAAGAACAAGATTTTAGGGTGAATGAAGGATTTTATTTGTTGGTTTGAATTGGCTTGATCTGAGCAAACAGGATCAGAAAATTTAAAACAATCCACTCAAGGACAAAACAAATATAAATCATGCACAATGTTAACCTAATGGTACGAGGTTGATAATTACTGCAAGAGCCCACTACCAAGTTATGATCTGAAGTACCTAGAGGACTGCTAACATTGACTGTTCACTTTGATGGGTTGCTGCTGAGGGAAAAGTCAAAGATGTTGGTACCTAATTAGGATCGCCTGTATTCAGGTAGGTAAATGCAGAAGTTATGTAAGACTAGCTGGGTCCATATAACTGGAAAACTGAAGCTAGCTGAAGTTATGAACATTAAAATCACCAAAGAAAAATAGACTGGGGAAAGTAGTTTCAAAGACAGGAAGTCAAGTTCTGAGTGAGTTGTAAATTTGGGGGAACAATAGATGCAACAGATGATAACAGAATGAGAGTAAAGAGAAAGCCAGAAGAATCATAGAACAAATAATATAACCATGTTGGTTGAGGTACTTATAATTGAGATTCCTTTAGAAAAGTATGGGGACTTGTCAGATTGTGCGGGGAATTGAATCACTGAGACTAGATTGAGATCATGTATATTTGTGAAATGAGTGAGATTTTTTTTTTGGAATTTAGATATTTTTGTTGATGTTTGTTCCATTTGTTTAACTATTCATGATGCATACTATGAATAGTAAAACATTTATGAAAATATGAAATTTTTTAATGTTGTGTGTACATATGAATGTACACACAGCAAGACTCCTTGAGATAATGACCGAGCTCCTTGAGATAATGTGGCCTTGACAGTACTCTCTCTCTCTCTCTCTCTCTCTCTATCTATCTCTCTCTCTCACACACACGTCTCAAGCCAGCACGATTATACACTGGTTCTGGATTCTTCCCACAGAATTATCAATAGGTTTAGTTTAGTGGAATATTAGATCTTGCCATGCCTCATACCACTACACATAGAAGAGATGGGAAGTTGCTAGAGCTTTGCTCTGGAGACTAAACATGGTTTTCACCATTTCAAGCCTCTAATTAAGCAAAAATGGTCATACTGCACTGGGTAACGAGAATTATCACCCAGTGCACTGAGAACTTGAATATAAAATGCAAGCTTTGTACAAAGCTAATTTTTATATTCAAGTTTGCAAATGTGAAAAAAGAGGAAACCATGAATATGGTTCTCACAAGTTTTTATCTCCTACTACACTATGTTTTTAAATATCACTTACCAAATGATGCTTTTCGAGCCCACATATATATTCGAACTGCTTTATAAGTTTTAGTATCCTCAGTACAACTTTCTTGAAATTTAGTTCCTCTAGTGATGAATAAATTATATGGAACAGATTTTTGAACTAGAAATTTAGCCACTTTCATTATAGACCTAAAACAGTAAATTTATCATTTATTAGCCATTCGTATTATAAGTTTTTATATACTGTACTGACATCCCCACCCACCCATCTAGCACACTTATGGATACTTGCGGGTTAAGAGAATTTTCTAGAATTTAGAGCCTCAACATAACTTAAGATATTAGAATAATAAAAGCATTCTGAACTAACATCAGAGATGTGCACTTAGAGAACAAGTAAATCAAAGCTGTAATTCAAATGCAATTTTTTTATAGTCAATTTATAAACTGGAATTACATTCCAGATAGATATAATATGAGAAAAATTATTAATGGAAAAATAGGTTAAAATTATTAGCTAACAACAATTGTAAATAATACAATAGGTACAATTATAAAATAACTAATCAGAACATAATAAAAATGCAAAAATAAAACTACATGCACAATTTTGATAATCTCGTTGAAATAAGCAGAGTTGACAAAGCATCAGCAAAAACTTAATATATAAAATAATATATCTAAAAAGAAGTAAATGAGAACATGTAGCTATACTTTATCACTACAAAAGTTAATGCACTAATATCTACAGAAAAAAAAACTGCAATAAAAATCAAAACAATTTAAACAGAAAAGAACTCTGAATGTCAAAAAAAAAAAAAAAAAAAAAAACAAGCATTTTCCCTCATTATTCATAAAGCAAAAATTACAATTAAAGATGACTTATTTCTAAAACAATTATAGCAGGTAAAAAATATCAAGTACATAGTATGCTAAATTCAATCAGTTTTGAATGTAACTGGATTTTGGCACACTGGATAAGTGATCTGGTATCATGTCATTATGGAGGGGTGGGGAATCTCATTTTTGTAGTTTATCTGGACCTACTAATAAATATCTTACAGCAGTGAAGTGCATTAATATAACATACTCTAATGGCTTCCACAAAAGCATCCTTTTTTGAAATTCTGCAATGTGGACAAGCCATATTAAATGAAAACAAGAGTACAATGCATCACATACTCAAAGGAAGCATGGCTATATTTTATTCAATATTTACAAACTAATCAAGTATCTATTCGAATTATTGGCCATATACACCAGTCAATGAGGACAGAACAAAAAAGATACTGGAATAAACAATTTTCTTTAGGGTACACTAATCGAAACTTTTTCCTATGAGGTGCAAAGTATTTACATAACAGAAATTATTTAAAATTTAAAATTGTAGTAATAAAAACCTTAAATACTTGAGTCATGTGGATCAGCATAGATGTTAACACCAAATCCACCCTCTAGAATGGCAACATCACAGACCATGCCTGTTTTTCCACTAGCCTCAGAACCTCTAGAAATATACACACACATAATACAAACCCCAAAAAGAATGGCAAACATGTCAATTGGAAAACTATATAACTACATCTTAAATGGAATCTCAAAACTTAAAGGAGAGAAATACAATATGCTTTCTGCCACATTACTTCCAACATAGCCTTATCAAAGTTTGCCAAGTGGTCATAAAAGAACAGTCTCATGGAGAAATCATGATTCACCATTTCACCAAAATCAAGTACATGCTGCAAGAAATGAATACCAGGGGATAAAAAATAAGAAAGAATTACATTGATTAATTTATACCTGAAAAAGACAATCCTATAAAGATCTTAGATGAAGCTGCTGGGAATATGTCCCCTCCACCCAGATCTTCAGTCCCATAATGAGGAACAGGCACTAAGAAAATATCAAATGAGGAATCTCAGCAGTATAGTGGACAAAATAATATACCAGGATAACCAAGAGCCATCATAAGAAAAGAAAATTAAAGAAAACATGATGCTTGGTTAGAGCTGGAGTTCTAAACCTAAACCTATAAGTAAAGCATTCCAAAGACATTAAACTGCAGATCTTGGAAATGCACTTTAGCTCTTACCTAAAGGAGGGTATCTTCCCCTCAATCTGAAATATGACCTTGGTAAAAATCTTGCTGAAAATCCCAGAAATGCCCCTAACAACAATCAACTTTTATAGATCATTTCATTATTATCAACCTTGGGCAAGACATTTCAACATTTAATCAGTGCCCTCTGTGAAACAAAGGGCCTCACTAGGAAAACAAACTTTGTGGCTTCAAACTGGGAGGAAAAAAAAAAAAAAAAAAAAAAAAGAGTAGAAAGTTCCCTTGGAAATTATGATGAACATAATCCAAGATTCCATCAAAAAGTATATTTTGTCATCATCATTGATTTAAAGGAGCCTTTTACATACTCTGATGGCAAAATGTTGTTAGGCTGCTTCAGACAAATCTATAAGATTATTTCAAGGCCAAAAATATAGTGGCATACCCAAAAATTCAATAGTAAAGAATACCAGTGAACAAAGGTTTTCCCCTCAAGGATCGATCCTGGGTTCTGGTTGTGAAAATAGTCTTAGATCAGCAGTTCCCAACCTTTTTTGACTCTCAAACTCCTTTCAACATAATATTTATATCGAGAACCACCAAAGTTTGCCTGACGTGTGACTGACCAGTGCGTTACATATTGGCACGTTCGCACCCAATCTCCCTCACTAACATCCTGTCGCACACAGCGCACTATATAAGGGTGTGTGACCCAAAAAACAACTAAATATAAACTAAATCTAAGCAGACACCATTACAAAAATTTTAGTGCGAATCCCCAAGGGTTTGCAAACCATCGGCTGGGAACCGCTCTTAGATGAATGCCTACACTCACTCTCAACCTGGTGCCAGATGTACAAACAAACAATCTTCATAGCAAAGAGCAACAAATACTGTATATAACTATGATAAAAGTGCTGCCCAGAATCATTTTTGCACACATCTATAACAATTTATAATATTTTGAAACAACAATTTATGGCAAAACAAAGTTTGCCAATAGACATCATTATATTGCACCTGATATTGTAAATTGCTTCACAACAAGTTAGCATTAGCAGTGGCAAACAATGCAAGAAAGCAAGTTTACATACAGCATCGGCAAAAAAAAAAAGAAAAAAGACATTTCTTCCCATTTTACCTTTTCATATTCCCTCCAATAGTTTGTCTAGTTCTTCCTTGAATTTATTTAAGCTATCAACTTCCACAATAACAGATGGAAGTCTGCGCCAGCAATCAACCATCTGCTGGCTAAAGGCAGACTTCCACATATCTGTTCTGCAACCATCCTTCTCAATTTGAATTTGTGTCCATCGCGTGTGGTCTGAGGAAGAATCCCATCAGCACTGAGCTTGCTCAATCCATTCAAACCCTTAAACACCTCGATGAGATCACCTCACAGGTGCCTAGTCTCCAGAACAAGGGTTCCAGCAGCTCCACATCCTTCCAGAAAAATGAGACCTCCACCTATATGCAGTACTAAAGATATGGTCTGACCATTACCTTATACAGGTAATGGTCAGACTAATTACTCCTTATCCCCACTAGCAAAATTTCTCTATATCACTGACAAAACCCCATAGGTTGTCCCGACAGCCTGTCTGCATTGCTCAGAGAACTTATCTGACTGCACAATTAACCCCAGGTCTTTTTCATTTTCCACTACTCTGAGTGTACTACGATACAGTTGGTACATTACTCTGGGGTTACTGCTACCTACAGTATTTTGCATTTGTCAATGTTAAACTTCAATTTCCATTTCTCAGCCCATCTGCCTAACTTTTCTAGATCCTGTTGCAGTAACATACCGCCATTACTCTCGTAAACTACCCTGCCAACCTTTGTATCATCTGCAAACTTGGACATTAAGCCTGATATGCCTTCATGAATATCATTGAAAAATATATAAAACAACAATGGGCCCAACACTGAACCCTGGGGGGGGACTTCACTAATAACGTTAGTCCACAAAGACCAATGTCCATTGATTACCATTCTCTGTCTATGTTATCTCTCTGTTATCCGTAGCAGAACTTGTCCTTAATGCCATGCTGCTCCAATTTGCAACAGTATCAAAATCTTTCCTGAAATACAAGTATATAATATCAAAATTATTTTTTTGCATCCAGTTCCTTTGTGACCACTTTGTAGTCACAAAGGAACTTTGTTTCCCCTTAATAAACCCATGCTGTGTCAGAAATATAATCGTGGCCTTGTCCAGATGATCCTGCATTACTTCTTTTTTTACCAGTGACTATTATTTTCCCTGAAACTGAAAAAACTAACAGGTCTGTAATTACTCGTGTCATCCTGTGATCCCCTTTGTAAAATGGGGATACATTCGCACTTCTCTAGTCCATAGGGGCCTCCCCAGAATGCAAGGATGATCTCATAATTATGGCTAAAGGTTTGCTTATTTCCTTTGCTACATCATCATCATCATCTTCTTCCTCACTGTTCTAACTTAAGGTTGGGTCAGATGAGTCAAAGCCGTCCATCTTTTTTTTTTATCTTCCCAGATCTTGTCCTCTATCATTCACTCCCACTTTTGTTTTCACATCTTCTCTAATCTGATCTCACCATCTCTTCCTAGGTCTTCCCTCTCAGCCTCTTCTTTTCCATTTTGATCTCAAATATAGTAGAGTGTAGAAAATCCAAAAGTCAATAACCTGAATGACCTTTAAATAACCTGAATAACCAATGTTCATTGATTACCATTCTCTGTTTATGTTATCTCTCTGTTATCTGTAGCAGAACTTGCCCTTAATGCCATGCTGCTCCAATTTGCAACAGTATCAAAATCTTTCCTGAAATACAAGTATATAATATCAAAATTATTTTTTTGCATCCAGTTCCTTTGTGACCACTCTGTAGTATTCAATAAAGTTGGTCACACAAGATTTCCCCTTAATAAACCCATGCTGTGTCAGAAATATAATTGTGGCCTTGTCCAGATTGTTTGTTATTTGGTTTTTAGGAGCATTAGCAACTAAGGCCATATTGCTCCGGGATATGCGGTGGTCAATCCCTGACCTTTTCGTATCCTCCATATTTGGTGGTGACGGGCTTGAACCCCGGTCTAATCAAGAAGCGTGTGCTACGCACTGCTGCTCCTTCCCACCTGGCTACGGAGGCGCCTGCCTTGTCCAGATGATCCTGCATTACTTCTTTTACCAGTGACTATTATTTTCCCCGAAACTGAAAAAAAACAAACTAACAGGTTTGTAATTACTCGTGTCACCCTGTGATCCCCTTTGTGAAATGGGGATACATTCACACTTCTCTAGTCCATAGGGGCCTCCCCTGAATGCAAGGATGCTCTTATAATTATGGCTAAAGATTTGCTTATTTCCTTTGCTATATCATCATCATCATCTTCCTCACTGTTCTAACTTAAGGTTGGGTCAGATGAGTCAAAGCCTTCCATCTTTTTCTTTTTTTTTCTTCCCAGATCTTGTCCTCTATCATTCACTCCCACTTTTGTTTTCACATCATCTCTAATCTGATCTCGCCATCTCTTCCTAGGTCTTCCTCTCAGCCTCTTCTTTTCCATTTTGATCTCAAATATAGTAGAGTATAGAAAATCTGAACGTCAATAATTTTAAATGTCAATAACCTGAATGAGCCAGCATTTATTTATTTATTTATTTTTTTATGCTGATGCCATAAAATAATTACAGTAAGGGCAGGTTATTGTGATCACAGTTGTGAATTGAATTTTGATTTTATTAAGCAAAAATCAGAGAAATATTATCCACAGGCTATAAAAATGAAGATATAAAGCACAAATTTACACTTTTATTACCTTACCAATTAACAAAATTAAATGATACAAGATTAAGTGAAAATCGGAAGAATATTATCCACAGGTTAACAAAATAAAAATAAATTTACGCTTACAAACATAGCTTAATTAATATACATACAGTACTAACTAAACATAACACTTTGTAATCTGTTATTTATATCTGTGCACATTTTTTTTTTTTTTTTTTTTTTTTGGGAGTTGTAAATCCCAAATAGTTAAAGATAAGCATCAATCAATAACAAAGCAATCAGAAATTGCTGCTAAGATTATATGTGCATGAGATACGGAGTAAAAAGTTTACAAAGTTTAGATATAACAACTGAAGAGAAGAGTCTGAACATTTACAGAGGTTTATTTTACTGTACTGGCAGCTTCTTCCTCGTCTTTTAAAAGAAAGCAGAAATTTTTAACAAATGAATAAAAGACAGATTTTAAACAGACTTTCAAAGGGAGAAGTGGGTCATCGTTAGCAAAATTTTACAAGGATGGAAAGTCAACCATAACAGATACTAAAAACAACAAGGAAAAAGTTTTAAAAGTTTGCATCGAAACTTGATTCAGATGAGAGTGCAAAAGAAAAACTATGAGTATAGCTAATGATCCATCCCTCGAAGATGCTGTTTATTTGTGGTTCACACACAGATGAAGTTTAGGAGAACTCATATGGACCTTTGTTGTGTGCAAGTGCTGGATTTTAACAAAAAATTAGACATCCCTCAGATTTTAAAGCCAGTACAGGTTGGGTAAAAAAAAGTAAAGTAAAGTGCAGCCATTATCAACCCACTGCAGGATGGAAGCCTCCTCAACAATTCATGTTGAGGGAAATGGACCATAATCTGCCACGCTGGTCCAGTGCGGGTTGGCAGATTGACCGTATTCAGCAGTCAGGGGCTTGAACCCCGGTCTACTCAAAGAGCGTGTGCTACTGCACTCCCGCTCCTGCCCACTCGGCTATGGGTAAAAAACTTTAAATCACGGCACGTCATTAGAGAACTTCACATTGAAGGTGAAATTTTATCTTGTGATTTTGCTGCAGCAGAATCGTTTAAAAAAAAGTTTACCAGTCTTATGGAAAGTGAAGGATATTCCAAAGATGACTTAAACAACACTGACGAGACTGGAATAAACTGGAAGTCACTGCCTCTGAAAATCTCTTATATCTCACCGTGAAACAGCTGCTCCCGGGCGAGTTAAAGTGAGTAAAGAGCAGGTTATAGCTATGGTTTGTGCTAATGCCGATGGGATTCATACTTTGCCATTTGATGTTAATAGAAAAAAGGCCTTGATTATCCTATACAACATCCTCCAGTGGAAACATTAAACAAAATAGACGACGGATTCAAGGTCATGTTTCTTCCACCAAACATTACTTCACTCCTCCAACTGATGGACCAGGAAGTCATTGAAAAGTTGAAGAGAATCTACAAAAAACAACTCCTGCGTTGTTTACTTTTAGCAGAAAACAACAAAGAAAGCATCATAGCTTTTTCAAAAAAGCTCAGTCTTAAGGACAGCTGCTACATGTTAGTTGACGTGTGGGAATCACTCACTGCTCAGAATTTAAAAAATGCTTGTAAAAAAACTGTGGCCTATTGCACAAAAAACCGTAGGAGATGAGCAGAATTGAACTGAAGATGATCAACTCATTTCACTCAATCCATGGGTTTGAAGGTTGCGATGAAGGTTTGAAGATGTGATGATGCAAGGGCGTGGGTGGAAAAGAATATTGATGCTACAGGGCTTCCTGTTTTAGATGAAAATGAAATTACTGGGGCTCCTGCAATATATTAAAATATTTATTATTTATTAAAATATATTAATAAAAACAGATCAAATTCTTATTCTTCAATTAAGATTACAAAACAATTAAAAACGAACAATTACAAAACAAAACAATTAATGAGAAGGATGAGCCTGGTTAACCAATGATATTTGGGTGCAATATTTGAAATTGCTGACCTTGTGTCATCTTCTGGATCAAGTCAGAAATGCTGTTTTGTTTTTATAGCTGTTTATTTTGAGAGAAAAAAAAAAAAAAAAATATATATATATATATATATGTAGACCCGAAAGGTAGCAATGTTTGTATCACCATTTTCGATAATTTTGTATACTCGTCTCGAAGAGATAGCCAAAATTTTTCACAAATAGTCTTGAAACGAGCATATAATGCTTCATCAGACAACAGGTCAACAAGATCTTCCTTTTGCTCAATGAAATTTTCAGACATGAAAAAATTTCAAAGGCAAAGGCAATATAGGCCACAAATCCAATACAACTTTTTTTTTCTGGAGATACATTAAATCATTTAGAAAATTCTTAATTAGCATTGTTATGTGGGTGGCAATGATATCCCTAAATTGTATAATGTCAATATTATTGCTATTAACAAAATCAGAAAAGCATGGGAACATTTCAGTATTATCACTCTCAAATTCAGTCTCCCAGAGTTAAGTTTATTTTTGAAAGCTATTTTATCACTGAGTATTAATATATTTGTTCCCTGTCCTTGAAGGCTTAAATTTAAATCATTAAGTTTTTGAAATATATCAACAAGGTAGCTAAGTTTTCCAAGCCATTTTTGATTTGTAAACAATTGAGCAAGGTTCTTATCTGTATCTGATAAAAACAAAACTTCATGTTTGAAGCCATGAAGGATCCCATTTCATGAAAAGGTATAGTGAAAAGTCTGCTATTTAAGCTTCTATTTTCAGTAAAGTTGGTATCTGGTATAGTTGTTAAACAACCGTGTTGGTTAAAATTATTAAAAACAATCCTGGTTGTTAAAATGTTGCTATGGTTTTTAACACAACCTAAATCTTGGTATGTTTGTTAAAACAAATCAGAGCCATCAGTCCCTCTGACTTCTTGAGACTGATGACTCTGACATAGTGGTATCTCATTAACTACTTTGTAATATGCAACTTTGTACAGAAATATAGTCCAGGTTACTAAAGTACAGAAGTCTGATAATTCAGCATCCATGGGACTGGGGCAGATATTCCAGACTACTGGATGTTTACCTCAAAAGGCTTAAAATAATCTAAAATTTTTGGTGTACAGAAACACATCTGTATGATATTCACTTTATGTTCCATATAGCCATTATTTTATGTAATAAAATAAAATAAAAATACAAAATAAAATTAAATTGCACCATAGCCTTATAGCACTATGGTTTTAGGTAAATGTTGGAAAAAACATTGCTATATCTTCCAGATGCAGTGTTTTTGTCAATACCAATCAAACTCAAGCTATTGTATGACTTTTAATAATTAAACACAGTGAAAAGGCAAATTAAAAGCATTTAAGTTTTTTTTTTTTTTTTTTGGTTTTTTTTACAAGATTAACTTAACTTTCATTCCTATGTGCTCAATTAATTTTGCTTTTCAAACACCAGGGTATCAAAGCAATAATGGCATATGTACTCAAACCTAGACTAGTAGACTTTAACTGAAAAAATAAAATATAAAGTATAATAATCAATTTACACTAAAATAAATCTGATAGCGCAAATCAACACAGCTGCACTTATGTGCTCAGGTTTCTTGGCAGTTTTCCAATGTTACAGCTCAAGGAAGCAATTAAACTCATTGTCAGAGAAAACACACCCTAAAAGTGAGTACTGACAATGCTATCAAGCTGAAGGGGAAAGTCATTAATATGCAACCAATATGCAGGATAGAGGTGGAGAGTGTCACACTGACGTTGTCCAGGTGCTGATTTACATTTATGATTTCATTTCTTAAATATCTCTTTGAATAGGGTCAAGCAAAAACTATAGTCTAAAAGTGAAATGGCTACTGTGCAAATTGGAAAAGACATATATAGGGTAGTGGCTATTTAAGGGACATCATTTTCAAACTCTGAGGAGTGTTACATCAAAATATTTATGTTACACTCCTCAGAGTTTGAAAATGATGTCCCTTAAATAGCCACTACCCTAATGAAATTCATTCATTTTCATCATGAAAGTTTTGTTTCAATTGCTCAGGTATCTGTGGACGATTTACATAGACTTTGGATTTTAAGAAACCCCATAAAAAGAAATCACAAACAGATAAGTGTGGTGATCATGGTCGCTAATTTATTACCAAAATGAAACAGTATAATTTCAAAGTGTCCATACAAAGTCTTGCGATATGTGTCATAGCACCATCCTGTTGAAACCAGACATTTCACAAGTTGATTCCTTTTTTATGAAGATCCTCTCTTACACATTCTTCAGTTTTGACAAATTCAGGTTTGCAAATAGGGCTGAGTAACTGTGACACCTCAATCATTAGCATTTTCATAAAAGTATGGACTGATAATACTGAAAGCTGACAGGAGCTTTTACGCCCTACTCCAACTAGTAACTTTTTGTTCATGAAGGCAATTTTCAGCTACCCAAATCTAAAATTTTGTTTATTTGCATACCCATTCAAATGAAAGTGGATCTCACAATTAAACAAGTGATTAAGTCCAGATTGTTGTTAACCTTCTGCAGGAAAAGATTGCAGAAATTCGAAAGTGTGTCCAGATTACAAAAAAGTAATTACTAAACCATTTGCATTTTATATGAATGGAACTTTAAATCAATACACAATATATGGCATACGCTTCGTTCCTATAAGTTCAATTCTCTTGATTGATGACCAACAGATATTTGAGGCCTTTTTGAGGAGATATCTGCAAGGTTTCTGATTCTTTCAATGTTTTCCAAAAGTATGTAGGTTTCACATCTGCTATAGTCACTGTTCTAAATTTGTAAATCCAACGTGTTAAGGTCTTTCAACTTGGAACAATACCATTTCTTCCAACACTGAAGTGGAGTCTAAATTCACTTTGAGTACCCACAAGAGTCACCAGATATAAAAAAGGTTTCAACAGCATATGCACAGTGTTTATTCAACCACCACTCTATTTTTACTGAATGCATTAGTGTATTCTATTCCAGGGCACAAACCACAACACCACTACTGCAACCACTTATGAAATGGCACCACTTCTAAAATAGGCAAGTGTTTTTGCCTGACCCTGTATAATTGCATTTTTTATATATATACAAAAACTATAAAACTATTATGAAGAGTAAAAATAATGCAATAAAGGGATGATTGCAAAAATAAGTAGCTGCCTATGCAGTATCCAACAACATATCTCATAATATACAATAGGTAATATAGAGGCAATATTGCCTCTATATATTGTATGCACACTGTAGTACTGTGCTTAACGGTGATAATCAAAGAAGCCACCCAACAGCATTTATAGGTGAATTAATATTATGAATCTGCAATAATATCTAACCATAAGCACCATTTTATAATGATCTTGTTTAATATTATTTTTGCACAATGCTCTGCTCTCAGGAAACAAAAGGACAGAGAACAGAGTTGCCTGTACGTTTGATTTTAAAGGTGTGATTATTAAAAAAGTAAAATCAAAAACTTATTTTTTAACAAATTTTAAAATCTTCGTAACAATTTTACCATTATTACTGAAATCAAACATGGTTGCTTGACAATAACTGAAGCATGAAATTCAGTTTATTCTTTTTGCAATGTAACATCTATATTACAGAGGGAAATTATTACTAGAATGACTTCTTTTAAGAAAGTATGAGGTCATAATCAAAGTGATAATCAAATAAAGTGATTTGATAGCCTAAATAAGTTTAAGGCTCAGCTGGACAGGTATTTCGAACGAACAGAGGGGTGAAGTGGAAGTGATTATTTTTTATTTTTGGCTGATGCTGCATAAGCTTGCTTTCTTGCATCAAATGCCTCTACTAATGCTAATGCTAAAGTATATTAAATTATAATTTTACAGTTCTCTCCACCCCCTCCCACTAACAAAAAAAAATAATTAGTTCATTTCAAGATTTTTACTAATTTTATTTATAGTAACAGTAATGAAGGTACCATACTAGTTAATTTTTTAATTGTTAAGTCATATTTCTTACCTTACAATATTGCAGACATCTTTGTCAAGCAACTGAAATGCAAATCCTTTTGAGGGAAAGTCAGCAATCTCAAAACACTCTCCAGCTATACACGTTACAGGCTAAAATTAAATGTGTAAAGTTTAAATTTAATAGCCCTATAACTTTTTAATAGTATTATAACAATTTAAAAAGTATATTCTGTCATAATGTACTTGAATGGTGTTGAAGATTTTTTTTTTTTTTTTTCATATTAATAACTGATCAGAAAGCCAAAAACAGGACAAACAAATTTCAGAAACATTATGAATATGCTGATTTCATATGCCTCAATGCTATAGCCATGGAGGGAGGGACCAACCCACTTTAATATGGGTCTTACAAGTTTTTTAATGAATATCTTGTAAAAACCACAATGCATACTAAAGGGTTGGAAGAATCCTTTCTTAAGAAAAATAGTTTTTGTGGACATGCACACTTTTTTTTCTTTCAGCAATAGGTACGTAGTTTCAGATCTAGGCAGCATTAACACCAAAACTTAGTATCACATTTAATTTCCTCAAGGGGTGTGTGTGTTCTGAGACCAAGTAACAGAGGAATAACCCCACCCCTCCGTTCCTAAGTTATGTGCAGCAAACTCATCAAACAAAAACAGAGTAAAATGTTTCCATTCTAGCAACCACTCTTCTCATAGAACATAATTACTCTTCATTGATATAACATTTCACCTAGTGCCATTGGTCCTATCTGGCTCCATAATGGACTGAAATATGCCCAACTTCATTTGAATTAAATACAGTAGAACCCGGATAAGAAATTCCTGCATGGGAAGTTTTCCCCTGTACTAGGTTTGGTTTCTTAAGTCCCAATTCCAACTCTATATGCTGTAACAGTAGTAATAGCGGCATGTGATGCAAGAAAGCAAGCGTGTGAGTTTATGCAGCATCAGCCAAAAAAAAAAAAATTTTTTTTTACACAGCCATCCCCTCTAAATGTTTGTCCAGTTCCTCCTTAAATTTATTTAACCTATCAACTTCCAAACGACAGATGGAAGTTTGTTCCAGCAATTAACCACCCGCTGGCTAAAGGTAAATTTCCACAATTTTCATAATGTATTATTTTCCTGCATAAGTTTTCCAGGTAAAAAGTTTGGGATAAAGAATATTATTATAATGACGTTTTCCCACTTAATGTTCTCAAAATATAGAAATTATTTATTTTTATTATTAAAAAATATTAAATGATATAAACATTTGGTAATCGAACAAGTTAGTGCCAAGCATCATTTTAGTTCGCAGTAAACCGCTGAAATAAGTGAAATGGCATCGTTTTTGATATATATGTATTTCACATTGTGAATGCCTTCACAATGAGTTGCCCTGATATTGCACTACCTCCAATAAGCAATGTTTCGCCAATGAAGAAAACTAATGTTACTCATTCTCGGTGGATACCACAACGCAGGGGTGGCAAAGTGTTGCCTATTCGAGAATCCGTTGTTGGAGCGTCGCTTATTCAAGGTAGTTCCATATCAGTGCAACTCATTGTGAAGACATTCACAATATTAGATATAAAAGGAAACGATGCCATTTCATCTACTTCCATTGGTGATTTACTACAAACTAAAATGACACTACGCACTAAATTGTTTGATTAGTGAATTTTCCGTTCTGAGGCTTTCAACGATAAAACCTTTTTATTATAAACATTTTGATATAATGGAAGTGACATATTGCAATTATTTTCATCAATATCCATAATTGGATACGTAGACAAGTTAAGTTCTGATGGTTGTGAAAAATTCTGAATTACTTAGTGGATTGTTGCTCTGTCTTATTGTAATTGTGACCTCTTAAGGTATGTTGAAACTCCACAGGAACTCATTCTTCCAACTTCGTAATGAGTTTAAAACAGAATGTTAAGCAATTAGAAATCCTCAATTTAAAAATTTTTGCTATAGGCAGAGTAAAATATTCATAAATTCTGAAATAGTACTTAAAAATCATCATTAACTTATGTATATCTTTTCATTTTTATTTGTGTAGTTAATATTTTATACCCTCAGGTCATTTTCCCTTCTAACAAGTTTTCCAACGTAAGAAGTTCTAAACTTCCAGTCCCTTGGAAAACTTATTCAGGTTCTACTGTATGTCACAACAGTTTTTTAAAACCTCTGCTATACATAAGAAATCTAGTTATAAAATTTTGGAAAGTTTAAGTTAAGCTGGAAAGTTTGAAGTATATTAAGGAAATAACATGTCTATTGTTTTGCTATAATTTTATTTTAATTTAAATTTTCAGGGTGGGAAAGCATGCAAAGATTTTAGTGCAGTGGAACAACAGTGCGCCTACTTCAATGTAATTGATCAAGGAGTAGAAAATGCAACAGTCTTGGGAAGGTATCAATTTTTGAATGAAGGCAAATGACCAAAAATTGGTTAATTGTTATCTTATTATTGTAATGGACAGAATATATGGAATACACACCATTTTGTCCAGTGATAAGCTGGATTATGCTTATTCTCAAAACACAAGCCGTTTATGCTAATAGCATTTTGCGAAGGGACATCACGGAACAGCTGGAAAGTGATATTTGTTGACTGGGCGCATGGGTTCTGGGACCGTAAATGGCTCGAGAGCTTGCAAATGTGCTTATCCGATAACAATACCATTAATAGGGACAGAGGCATGCGTATGCATCCCCTCTTTGAAACTGTGGTCCTGAGTACGGATGAGCGGTTCCGTTTGACACACTCCCGAGCTATTCCCGCTTCCAGTTCAGACCATACACTGGTTGAACCACGTGTGGAAGCACCGTGAGCCTGCTATTTAAGGAGATGTTGCAAGAAGCTTTGATACTGTTGAGGAAGGAAGGTGATGCTTCCGAAAGCTACAGGTTTTACTGCTTTTAATTAAGCATATGTTTTATAGTATTTTATTATATTTTATTTTATAGTAACGATGTTTTAAATACAGTTATCACATTTTATAATAGATTACATCAGTTTCATTTATTTTATTGTAAATATAATTTATTATATTTTTGTATCAATATTTTGTTTACAGTGATAACTGAACTTAAGGTTGGTGTATGAGTTGCTTATTTCATTGACACGAGTTTTCCCAACCTCGGAGGACTTTTTCGGGATAAGTGATATTTGTTTATTAAAAAAAAAAAAATTTTTTTTTTTTAATAACTGCAGTCCAGATATTTTTGGATCATCATCATCATCATGAGCCATTTTCAATCCACTGCAGGATGAAAGCCTCTCCAGCAACTTTCCAGTTCCTTCTGTTTTGTGCAATGGTCATCCATTTACTGCCCATGAACTCTTCAATTTCATCTGTCCATCTCCATTGTTGCCTTCCAGGTTTCCTTTTAGCTCCTCTTGGTACCATTCTGTTATTTTCTTAGTCCATCTGTCATCATGTCTTCAAGCTGTATCCTGTTCAAGTTCATTTCAGTTCTTTAGTTTTGATAAGAGTGTCCTTTACTTGAGTTTGCTGCTAATCCATGTGTTTCTCTTCTTATCCAACAGTCTGAATTCCTAATATCATTTGTTCCATTCTTTGCTGTGTAGTTTTCAGCTTCTCTTCCATTCTTTAGGTGAGTGCCCATGATTCACTTCCCTAAGTCATGGTGGGTTCTGTTTCAGATAAATTGGGATATTGCTCCTCAGGTTGTGACTATATTTCCTGGATGCTATCCATCCTAAATTTATTCTTCTCTTGACTTCCAGCCATTTATCATTATTACAGCTAATGAGTTGTCCAAGGTGATATGAATCCAACTTTTCAATTTCTGCTCCCTCAATGATTACATCCCTTTCTGTGGCATACTTGTTCATCATTACTTTTGTTTAACCATATTCATTTTTAGTCCGAAATCCTTACCAACTCTGCATAAATGATTAAGATTTTCCTCTTATTCTTTGGGATCATGGATTTTTTTTGGATTCTTGCAACTGCATTCATTTTTATGTTTCCTACATTTAATGTAGACTCCTGACAAGCAAAGGAACTGAAAACATTTTTCAGAGTTTTTTTGAAAACACTAGAGTTCTTTAGCAATGGGATGCTACAGTTTTGTGATGTCATATCAGGAAGCAAGGCTGTAATGATTATGCTGGAATAGGTAAATAATGTAAAAACACACACTCACACGAAAATGTATGTGAATTCACAAAACAATGTTATTAAAATAAAACATGAAATGCCTGTTAATTATCCCTAGTACTGCTTCCTGTATTTAGTTCATAGAGGGATGGCACAGATCTCAGAAAAAACATGCACTATGTGTTAATGCAATTATTATTCATGATAAATGTACTTCCAACGGCAACAACATCCTGAACACACAAAGTTCCTGAAGAGTGTTTATTACAGTAGTGTACACCATACCTCTGACATAAACCCACAGAAAAAAGTCAAAAGGATTCAGATATGGTGACTGAGCACACCATTTAATCAGCAGCCTCTAGCATCCTGCATAATGGATAAACCCACAGATAAAAGTCAACAGGATTCAGATATGGTGACTGAGCAGACCATTTAATCAGCAGCCTCTAGCATCCTGCATAATGGATGGTCAGGAAGCACTGCACCAGTTGGGTGAAGCGTGCAGGTGCACTACTGTGCATCAACCACGAGGTTTTAACACTTTCCAAAATCACTTCTGAAACAGATAATAAAGTCCAAATACTCATTTCCACCAAGATGATCTTGTGAGGTGTGGCCAAAAACTATGCCCATCACTATTCTGATTCAGATGTTGAAGGGAAAATGCCACTGGTGTATGTGATACACATGTTATGTAATAACCATGTCTTTGTTAAGAGCTGACTTGTAATCAACCAACTCTTTGATTGGAACATTGCCTGTATTCATTACAAGCATTGCTCCCTCTAACATAAACATAGTTATTTATTACAACTAGAACATCCATAGTGCAATGTTGAGAAAAACAATGTGGTACAGCGATCCAGAATGCCAACCGACAACAGAAAAAGAAATCAACAATAACATTAAATACAACTATTAATCAAAAATAAATGTGGCAATCAATACGTTATTAAAAAATCAGCAGTAATAATATTCCCAGTTTAAGGTCTAATAAAAAAAATATATATAAATTAAAAGTATGAAACTTTATGTGATCTGATCAACTAATGATTACAAAATTAAATTAACTTTTTTTAACCACATGCAAATTTGCTGTCAACTGCACCAAGTTTTATGCTTGCGAGACACTGCTTCTGCCTGCATCCCAGCTGATATTAAACAGACAAACTAAACAATATGAAAGAAAATTAAATTAACCAGCAAGAATCAATACTTATCCAGGGAAGAACAACAGCACAGAATTCCGCAAAGGTAGCTGTGAAAGAAGCAACAACTCCACATCCAAAGCACAAGCCTCAAAGCAATGCTGACATACAGTCAAAAGAAGAAAACTAACACAAAAGAAAGTTTGAGGGAACCATTATAACAACTTGAGCAGGGAGGCATCAGCTACTGTGAAAACAAATTACACTGGACAACAGCTAAAATGTTTTGGTAATCAAATTAGTCAATTTCAACTATTAATGTGCTAAATACAAATATGACACTTAAAATTGATTATTAGCTCTAGTTCTGATGATACTATACATGTCACTTCATGTATAGTATGTTTTTGTATCAACATGTTTTTGCTTGATTTTTGAGAAAATTTGGCCTTGCACAGGGAAGGGCAACGAGATTGGTGAGAGAGAACAAAGGGTTGCTCTTACCAAGAAAGTCTCCAGACACTGCAATTTGCAGTGTCTGGAGACTAGGCACCTACACGGTGATCTGACTGAGGTGTATAAGGCTTTGAATGGTTTGAGCACGCTCAATGCCGATGGGATTCTTCCTCTTGCTCGGATTACACACCTGAGGAGTGCAAAAATTCAAATTGAGGAAAGACAGTTGTAGAATAAATGTGCAGAAATTTGCCTTTAGCCAGCAAGTGGTTGATTGTTGGAACAAACTTCCATCAGTCATTGTGGAAGTTAGGTTGAATAAATGCAAGGAAAACTGAATAAACTTTTTGAGCAATGGATGGGTGAAATGGGAAGGTTTTTTTTTTTTTTTTTTTGGACGATGTTGTATAAGCTTGCTTTCTTGCATCATATCATATAACGGACTGTTATTTTTGTATAGTACCACCTCTTCAGCAGAGGGATTTCTAAGGGGAAAAAAATGGACCTTAAGCTACTCAAATATACCATCTGCTATTCGACCAGTACCCTATGGAGGACTTCCTGTTTGTGAGTCACCAGCTGAAATTGTTTTAGAATTTGATGAAGAGTCAGGTGATTGCTGAGATAAATAACCTGAACGTGCCATATCAACAGATCCTGATTTCATTACCAACTAGCAGATTTGAAGTGACTTAAAAATTATTGCCACCTTGTTTGGAATGTAGCATGTAAACTGATCAGCAAATATATACTGATCAGCAAAATGCATAAAAGCACTTGATTCACATTTTACACTTCACCTGTCGTTTGTACCCCTTCTCTTGTCACAGTCCAGCAATAGTCAGCTAGCATTGTGGAGTTCCATTTGCCTTGGTGTGTGTATATATATATATATATACAGTCAGTCCTCGTATAGCACGATAGTTGCGTTCCTAGAAACCCTTGTGCAATGCAAAATCGTGCAATATAAACAACAGGCCCTATGGGAAAAATGGGGTTAGGTGCCAACCACCCAAGATTGAACACACATTTGTAACCAAAACATTACCAAACACAATAAATAATCGTAATAAAATACTTACGCATTTTATTACGACTATTACGTAAAAATATTGCTAATGCTTTTACTTCTATCGTAAGCAAACTTGTTTTTTGTTTGATTTTCTATCCAAACAGATGACAGGCTTTCCATCTCTTCCAATTCTTTGTTTCTTAATCTAATGGATTTTAATTACACTTTGAGTTGTTCCTGCTATGAAAGATTTTATTTTCTCTGCATTCTTTGTAATTCTCGGCGTTGCCTCATTTAGGTCTGTAGCACGTGCAATATCAAATGGTCTTTCATTTCGCTCAAAGCGTTTCACAATTTCATATTTTTTCTCTATCGACAGAGGCGGACTGGCCACAAGCCTTACCGGGGAAACCCCGGTGGGCCGGAGGCTGCTGTGATTTTGGCCATAAACCATAGTATGAGGCCACTATAAATTTTCCCGGGTAAGAATTTTTGACCCAGTCTGCCTCTGTTTATCGATATTGTTTTTCTTTTTCTCTCTGAATCTGCAGTGTCTTCACCAAGACGCTTCCTTTTCACACCTTTTAAGTATTTTATACATTTTTAGGGAATAACGAACAATTACAAAACGAGGAGGCACGCTTGATATACATAAACAAAGCTGCGCGTGTGTAGCAACTGAATAAACAACACCGTAAAGGCAGATATACACTATTAACACCTCACATTTTACTAAAGCACATTTCTAGGGGTTACTACCATAAAACAATAAAAACAATTTCCAGTTGTTTCTGCTAGTGAAATCTGTTATAAACTGGTAGTAAACTCGATCTAATTGCATTTGCGATTATACTGATAGCTGGAATTGTGTTGGTTTTTACGTTATTATGATGAAATGTGTTTCCCCTTCACTGATATAAAAAACAAATACATTTTCAGAATCTTCTCTTCATTCCTATCGTGTTGCGTTCGGTTGGGGTGATTCTGCGTTCGACTGCCATTTCTTGTAAACACAAAGGCGAATCGTGCATAAGCGAATTCGGTTGGTGATATATAAGATATCGTTCCCCTATTTATAAATCGTGTATGATTGAATTCGTGTAGTGTAAACACGTGTTATACGAGGACTGACTGTGTGTGTATATATATTTTTTTTTTTTTTTTTTCAATAACTAAAAACGTATCAATCCTTATTATTTTAAACTGTTTTTAAAGTATTTTTATAATACTTAATGGTCCTTGAGGTTGTCACAGACATTGTCTCAGATAGGCCAGACAAGCTGTACTTCCTACCTGGGAGTCTAAAACGCTGATGGAACTGATATTCGGGTGACACTCAAGTCAAATGGACCCAATTTCGGCGAAGTCCGGACAGTCCGTGACAGCCAAATCCTTTGCCCGCACCTTCATGATGGCGGGACTGTTAGCAATCCTGGGTATAACCTCCATGCACAAGTACATGGTGGGTGACCACCCAGGTGTGAACCAATGTAAGCAGGGGTCGAGGTGTGGCACCCAACACCACATGGAGGAATGCCGCCCCTCTATGTTACCAGGCAGTACTAGGTGGTAGATGACTCTCATCAACCAGTGCAATACCACCACTTTGCTTATTGGAGGCTTGAAGTGGTGGAACCCATGTTTAGTCTCTAGAGCTAAGTTCCGGTCAACCCTTCCCTATCTCTTCCATCATGCAGTATGATTTATGACTTTTGAGGTTATGACGAACATCGTGGCGAGATCCATTATTCCTTACATTTCGAGGGTACAGCTCTAAAACGGTGTTCGCAGGCCGGCCGCTAGTCAGTACACCGGACCGAACCTATTGGTAACTCTTAGAGGCTTCCGGATCAGCTAAATTTATTCAATTTCAGCTTTTGTATCAGACAACTGTTGTTTCATGAGGTTTTTCTTCAGATTTTCAAATTTTCTAACTACTATCTATTATAAACGGTTTCTTTCTTCGATTATCTGTTAGCACCAATTTAGATATGGCAGTACCCATCTGAAGTCTTAGAAAATTCATACATAAATAGAGACATTCTCTGAAATTAATTGTAATGCACTCCACTGAGCCCACACATGAAAAATATATATACATGGACATATATACAAAGGGTACTAGGAAAGTTTTGCAATACAGCTTTGTTTATTTAATTTTTTCAAAGTAATTTCCTCTACATTCAATACACCTCTCCATCCTCCGAAACCAATCTTTAAACCAGTTCTGCCAAGTTTCACTAGGGAGTAAAGCACACTCGTTGTCCCAAGCCCGTAGAAGGTCCTCATCACTGGAAAACCGCCTCCCTTTTAGCTTCATTTTCACATGCAGGAACAGTGCAAAGTCGCAGGGAGCAAGGTCTGGCCTGTAGGGAGGGTGCTCGAGAAGTTTCAGTCCTGTCGTGGTCAAATATTCGGTGCAGGCTTTGGCGCGGTAAGCTGGAGCATTATCGTGATGGAGGTACCAAGTGTCCATTCTTGACTTTGGCCGCAGGTTCTTCATAGATCCGATGACTTTAGGCAAGCATTGTTCAGTATACCACTTAGCTGTGACTGTCTTCTGCGTGTCCAAAACGACACGTTCCACAATTCCACTCGATTTGAAAAATACAGCTATCATTTTCTTCTTTACAGATCGGGATTTTCTGACAATTACGGGTGTGTCGTCATCATCAAAGACCCAAACTTTGTTTCGAGCCTTGGTCGGCAGATCGTAATAGTACAGCCAAGTCTCGTCACCTGTCACGATGTTGTTCACATACCGAGATTGTCCCTTATCAAACTTTTTTAACATCTCCCGGCACCAAGTCACACGTCGTGTCATCTGCTCTTCAGTCAGTTGATGCGGCACCCAGAGAGAACAAAGTTTCTTCACGTGCAAATGATCTTGCAGAATCGAACGAATTGCTGGTGCATTTAGGCCCAAAGTATCCTCTATCTGTTGGTAGGTCACTCGCCTGTTTTCGTCAAGCATTTTCCTCACAGCAGTAACGTTTTCCTCCGTAACTGATGTTCGTGGCCTTCCCGGCCTCTCAGAATCCTCCAGAGTGAAATTTCCCCTTTGGAATTCTCTATACCACCTGAATATCATTGTACGATGTGGACAATCATCATCTAGTGCAAGAGTCATTTCTTCTAAGCGCTGGTCTATGGTTAAACCACGCACGAAATTATACCGCAAAACTGTCCTTATCTCATTTCGTGACCGCGATGCCATCGCAAGCACTTTACACTCTCACTACTAATGAATAACTGAGCCCATCGACTTGGCGCGGCGGCTACTATGCACGTATGAACATGTTTCAACATGCAGCAACAAGCAGCTTCCTGTGATTCATTGTTGCGTCATATTGCAAAACTTTCCTAGTACCCTTTGTATGTGTGTACGTGTAACTATAAAAATAATATGAAAAGGAAAGAGAAGAAAGAGTGGGAAAAAAATTTATAGGAAAGGGCCACTGATAGAAAGCACGAAACAACCATAATTGCATAATGCATAGATAAATAATAGCTGCCGAGAAAAGAAAAGATGAGTAGGTAGTATAGCTATTAAAAAAAATTAATACAATTTAAAGCACTATATAGAAATAAATATGTGTAATTATATAGTTCTGTCATCTCTTGAAGTGTCAACCATCAGAATTACACAACAAAGTGACAACAGTGTCCTCTGTTTCTAACAAAGTATGTGCCATGGTAAAGTAAAATTAAATAGAATTAAGAAAAGAGAAGGAAAAAATTTTTTTAGACACATCCAAAGTAAAAATATATGTGAAAATAAGGGTATAATGGAGGAAATATAGAAAGCCAGCATGTAATATATGGTTGGCACAACAGAGGAACAAAACCAAAATATATCAAAAGAAAAAAATATATATATATAGATGAGAGACTAAATTAAAACAAAGAACTATTAATGTAAGATACAGCCCAGATTAGCAAGCAGCCAGTGGCAGGAATAGTGGTAAGAAGCACATGGAAGTTGTAACTAAGTAGCATGTGGTAGATGTACAAATTACTGACAAAAGCAAATGAAAATTAAAGAAAAGTTATGTAGAATGCAGCAGATAGAATGTGTAAATAAGACAGCGAAATGGATAATTAAAGCTAAAGAAACATGGAAATAGAAGCAAACTTACCTAATATGAAAGAAACTAATAATATGACGGAAATGAGTCAAAAGAACCACGTAGGAGAAAGTTAACTAATTAAGGACGTAGATAGTAGTGACCTCAGGTCAAAAATGTGCATGGGAGGAAAATGTATCCAAATTAAAATTTTGAATTCCTGTGACCACACAGCTAATTATCCAGATTTGGACATAAGTATTAATGATGGTCTACTATTATTAACATTTACTC
Organism: Mastigoproctus giganteus; assembly: GCF_048544385.1. Classification (NCBI taxonomy): domain Eukaryota; kingdom Metazoa; phylum Arthropoda; class Arachnida; order Uropygi; family Thelyphonidae; genus Mastigoproctus; species Mastigoproctus giganteus. Next base: position 176,540,271 of record NC_143580.1, read on the forward strand.
CTTTTTGGCTTTCAATTCAGGTTACTTTTGTCTTATTTTTATTTTATTCAAAATTTAATTTGGATACATATGAAATCCAATATGTTTGGATTTAATATTTTCTCATGTTTTAGATCTTAGTGTACTAAGATCTTGGAAGGGAAAATAAACAATATAAGATGTCCACACTATAATCTTTTAAATTCTGGGCCCATCAGATTCTCTCTACCCCCACGACTCCTCTGAATCATACATTCATAAAATGTAACAAAATTTTTAAGGCACAAAATTGATTTCTGTGCTACTTATGGATATGCTATGATATAAGGATATTCACATATCAACCAGAACTTCTGATATACTTTTCTGTTTACACTAGGGCTCATATCAGTTGATTTACATCTCGAATAAACACCAATAAATATTTTCCTCATTAAATAAACAAGTAATAAAAACTAGTCAAAACATGCAAAACTTACTGCACTTTCCAAATACAAATGATGTTGAAGATAATAGACATGAAAGTGACAATGGTTAACTGAAGCATAGGCACCTAAACTGTTAAAGCCCATTCGTAAACCACTGGAAATGAAACAAATACTAATCTAAACATATCTGGCCATTGTGTAGTTACTACAGTTACTTTAAACTGTGCTTCTTAATAATAGCTTATTATTATTATTACACATATAACTCAGCACATATAATTCATATAGATGAATTATATACAACTCAGTTTTAATAATATTAGCAAGGTTCTTAATTATAAAATGGAAAAGAAAGTAGAAAGTTTAAAAGAAAGCACAGCTGATACAAAAATAGTTTTTTTTTTTTTTTTTTTTAATTTTTAATGTTTTAAGTTTACTGAAACAAGTTAAATAATTCTGACTGTGCATAATCAAATCCTTCTGCTGCACCTTCATGTTGACAGGCCTATTAACAACTCTGCATGCATATATTCCCCAGACAAGACTAATCATAATACACTTTCAAACATACAGATATTAAAAAATTATTGCAATTTAATGTGGCATACTCCCATCCCTCAATGATGAAAACCTGTTTTACAAATTTTTGTTATAAAGCTTTTCATGTTTAATACCTTTCTCAAAATTAATTATGAAATCATCAGTCCACTTCTAAGCATTACACACACACACAAATTTTTGTTATAAAGCTTTTCATGTTTAATACCTTTCTCAAAATTAATTATGAAATCATCAGTCCACTTCTAAGCATTACACACACACACACACACACACACACACACACACACACACACACACACACACACACACACAAGAAATATATGAATGATTTCCATGGCTCTGATGATATTAACATTATTAAGATAGAAATCTGGCAAAATAAGATGAGATAAGAAAAAAAAGTTGACCTGCAGGACATTCAAAAGTAGGTAGCAGCATGTTTTGAATAATTAACTAATGCAGACTTAACTGAGAATGATTTCCATGGCTCTGATGATATTAACATTATTAAGATAGAAATCTGGCAAAATAAGATGAGATAAGAAAAAAAAGTTGACCTGCAGGACATTCAAAAGTAGGTAGCAGCATGTTTCGAATAATTAACTAATGCAGACTTAACTGAGCTTGATACTGAAAAGTTATCTTCAGAAGATGACTGAATTATCACTACACAAACCAAAAAGACTGGGCACTAAATCTCTTGACAACACACTTGCATGGATAAAAGATCAAGACTTGAACTTGAAACATTCTTTGGTACAGGAAGCTTTAAGGAGGTAGAGAACAATAAATCAATTCTTGCTTCTTCAAGCCTCACATATCTAATTTCCAAATTCAGCAGAATGAATGATATTAAGCATTAACCACGTAATCAAAAAAAATCTCCAAAAACTCATTTTTTTGGCCTACTTTGCAAAATCTGGTTGGCTCATGATTCATGTATTGTGTCCCACCCTGACTGGGGGTGGGAGGTAATTTTTATCCACTATTTTGAAACAATGAAGCCATTTTCTGATTCAAATCAAATTTAAATACTGCTAGGAGGGGAGAAGATGCACCCTACTTCTATTTTGATCCATCATATTTAAACAAGATGGCTGCCACTTAAAATATATGGCAAGCTCTTTGAATTCTGTTTATAGTCTAATCAAAATAAAATTTCTCATAGTTGATTTACAATACAAAATTGTCTAGTTGCACCAAAATCATTCCCAGCGTCACTTTCTGAACTAGTAATACCTGATAAGTTGTAAATGTCATAATTATGAGAGCATCCTTGGACTCGGGAGGTTCCCACGGACTGGAGATGTTCAAATGTATCCTCAATTCACAAAGGGGGGGTCGAAGGGTGACACGAGTAATAACAGACCAGTTAGTTTAACGTCTGTTCCTGGTAAAATAATGGAGTCACTGGTTAAAGATGCGTTGCAGGATCATCTAGACAAGACTGCAGCAATAATTCAGACACAGCATGGGTTTGTTAAGGGAAAGTCTTGTCTGACAAATTTGATTGGTTATTATGATATGGTTACAAAGGAACTGGATGCAAAAAATAATTTTGATATCATATATTTGGATTTCAGGAAAGCTTTTGACACTGTGCATGGAAGACTATTGTACAAATTGGAGCAGAATGATGGTATTAAGGGTAAGTTGCTACAATGGATAAAAGGATGGTTAAGTGGGAGAAGACAGAGGGTGGTAATCAATGGGTGCTGCTCTTCATGGACTAATGTTATTAGTGGAGTCCCACAGGGTTTGGTGTTGGATCCACTGTTTTGTATATTTATCAATGATATTGATGAAGGTATATCAGGCTTAGTGTCGATACAAAGGTTGGCAGGGTTGTTAATGACAGTAATGGCAGTGTGCTACTGCAACAGGATCTAGATAATTTGGGCAGATGGGCTAAGAAGTGGCAACTGAAGTTTAACCTTGACAAATGCAAAGTACTGCACATGGGTAGAAGTAACCCAAGAGAAAAGTAACTGTGTGGTACTACACTTAAGGTGGTAGAAAATGAAAAAGACCTGGGAGTAATTGTGCAGTCATATATGAAGTTTTCCGAGCAATGCAGACAGGCTGCCAGGGCAGGTCATGGGGTTTTTTCAATGATATATAGGAATTTTGCTAGCAGGGAAAAGGAGGTGATTGTCCCTCTGTATAAGGCAATGGTTAGCCTTGAGTACTGCGTACAGGTCTGGCGGCCTCATTTTAGGAAGGATGTCGATTTGCTTGAGCGTGTATAGAAAAGGGCAACAAGATTGGTGAGGGAATGAAGGGATCCTCTTACCAAGAGAGGCTTAAGTTCTGCAAATTGCAGTGGCTGGAGACTAGGCACCTGCGCGGTGATCTGATTGAGGTTTATAAGGCCTTGAATGGGTTGAGCACGCTGAATTCTGATGGAATCCTTCCACTTGTTCAGATTACGAACCTAAGAGGGCATAAATTGAAATTAAGAAAAGACAGATGTAGAATAGATGTGTGGAAATTTGCCTTTAGCCAGCGGGTGGTTAATTGCTGGAACAAACTTCCATCTGTTGTGGAAGTTGATAGGTTAAATAAATTTAAGAAGGAACTGGACAGACATTTGGAGGGAATGGTGTGATTTTTTTTTTTTTTTTGGCTGTTGCTGCATAAGCTCATACACTTGCTTTCTTGCATCACATGCCACTACTACTACGTGTTAATATGGAATCTTATTCAGTAAGAAATTTCCATTTCTGAATCGCTGTTATCTGCCAATTTTCTTTAAGAAAATCAAAATAATATAAAAATAATTATCATAACTATTCTTGAAAGAAAAGCTCCAGCATTATTTTTTTTGCTATTTTTACAAATAATAAAATGACAAACACCCCAATGCTAGTCAAAGAAATGTTCATGTATGCATTTATGCAATAAGTAAAGTACATACACATTGATATTATTGAACTGATGAAAGTACAACCATCTAGTAGTCGAAAGATAATTATAGAAAAATGGCACCATTTAAAGGTAAATAACATAGTGCTATGATAGTTTAGTGAATATCTGTGTCCAAAACAAAATCAAGATTGATACAAAAGGTGCAGGTACCACATACAGGCACGCAGTTAATATTATTACTATATTACATGCAGTATTCAGTATATAGAAGAGACAGTGAAATAAAATTATTTAGTACAGAAGAATATTTAATTAATACACACTAATTTATTTATCTATAAAGATAAGTGTAGTTTTTATGCAATTCCATTTCAATGTTTTAATATACATCATAAATATTTCTTTTTAAAATAACTCTAATGCCTTTTTCATTCACACAAAATGATTTTCCTGAAAACATTCCTATCATAAATCAAGAAATAACTGTACACTCTATAAAAAAATAATAGATTTATATCAAATAAAATATATAATCATAAAAGTTTAAAAAATGAAGTTAAAATGGCATATTATCATTATAAATAATAATAAACAATTATCAATATCTATCAAGCTGGAGAAAGGTGTACTCACGACAAGTGCAGCATTCACACTAACACACGGAAATGTCAACCCTCTAGCACAAGTCAACTACACAATACTATTACATTTGTACAATGAAATACCTGCACAAAATTAAACCTCTAATTGCAGTATTTAATATTATATTTTTTGGTGTGATAAATTCCAAAATAATTAGTAGTAATTAGGTTGCTCCTTTTGTATAGGTTAACATGGAGTGGGGCAACAAAGAAAACCGAGCAGTTGTTATAACACTGCACAAACAAGAGTAAGTTTCACCCAACATTTAAGTTGCTTCACTAATTAGGATTTAACAGAAAATTTTCCTATCATGCTATTAAAAGATTTCAGTGATACCAATGATCAGCTTATACACAGCTAGAACTCTAAAAGTAATCAAGAACTATTAGAAATGCAACGCAAATTTATTGAAATCCTCTCTACAAACAAAATGTGATCATCAGGGAAATGGACATCTCAAACAGAACGATGACAAGATTAATAAAATCAGATTGAGGGATGTATGCTTTTTACAGGAGAACATTGCAAGTGTTAATTCCTGCTTTAAAAGAAATCAGGAGATTGTGGGAAAGGTCATTATCCTGTATTCATAACTGTTTGGTGGAAGTGTGTGTGTGCTATGAAGACATAACACACATTTCTCTGAACAAGGAGTTAAAACTTCTACAGAAGATTATAAAGCCTCTTAACAAAGAGATATTTCACTGAGGCCAATGAACCCTTTCAGTAGGATTCAGCTACTTTTGAAAAGTTCAACACTGCATCACAAGTATAGCTACTGAAACATAAAGTAGATTTCATCAATTCTTTGGAATGGCCTATAAGCCCTGATCTGAACTTGCTGGTCTACAGGTTATAACCAAAGTTGGAGTTTGTGACATGCCGCAAAACACTTTCTAATACCGAGGACCTGAAGCAATCAGATTCTCAGCATTAGAAAGGACTGGTCAGAGTAGCAGCTAATATTTCATTGGACACTGTGTGCATTGTAATATATGAGTGCTTTGTTAGGACTGTGTAGCACTAGCGATGCCCATTTTCAATAAAACTGCTGAGTTTTGTTTACTAATACAAAAAAATCCCACTACAATGAATACCATTTTAACAAAAACTGTTAAACACTATCACAAGAATATTTCCAAGTATTTGAAAAAAATAATTCAATTCAATGAATCACTTCCAAGGTCTGTCATGAATAAAAGGCATTTGTTTCCAAAGAAAGAAAAACTGCATGAATCATGAATGTTTACTGCAAGAATGAATAAACACTAGTTTACTTTTAGCAGTTGCGTTTGAAACTCATTATCTAGACAGAAGTCAGTAGCAAAGTTCATTCTGACAGAGATTTCAGTGCCAGGTTTACTCTGGTTTATTGCCTTTCTGGTGTCAGTGATGAATTTTTCAAACCAAGTGGGATGACTTAAATTCTTTGGAGGGGTGGCTCCACCTTTTATAGAATTTACAGTTCTGCCCCTGATTTAAAATGCATTAAGGAAAATCATTCTTAATCACATTATTTTTGAAAATATAGTAATATATCTATCATAATAATGCACACAAGATGCTGACTAATTGAACTAAAACTGAAATGAGAATTGTTGCTTGCCAATGCCTTACTATTGTGCATGTCAACAGCATTCATATCATGCTGTAGCTTATTTTTTTCCTGTACAGATCAGTTTTTGTTTGTTGCAATCAGTTAAATTTTGATTCAATGTGCCTCTTTATCAGTGTTTTAACATTTCAGTGAAAAAATGAGTTATCATAATTTAGAGCAAAGAATTGTTATTAAATTTTTAGTGAAACTCACTAAAAATGGTGCAGAAACGTTGGAGATGTTACAGAAAGCATACAGTGATGAAACCATGAGTCAACCAAGTATGGATGGCACAAATAGTTCAGAGAAGGGTAAGAAGATATCCACGACAACAAGAAGACCACCAACTTTAACAACAGACAAGAATGTTGAAAGAAAATTCGAGATCATGCACCAAGACCATCAGATGAGCATTCGACTAATTGCAGAACACTAACACAATGACAAAGAGATAGTAAGAACAATTTTGACAGAGCAGTTGGGCATAAAAAAGATATGTGCACAAATGGTTCTGCATGCCCTGACAGACAATCAGAAGCAGAAACATGTGGAAGTTTGCATTGTAAATTTGGGTGAGGGGGAATTGTGAAACACACTGCTTTTTGGATTCAGTGATTTAACAGAAGATGAATCCTGGGTCTTTCAGTTTGATACACAAATCAAGTCAAAACATGGTGGCAAACTCCATTTTCTCCCCATTTAAAGAAAGCAAGAATGTCTCAATCAAAGATCAAGTTTAATGCTAGGAGTTTAGTAAATAAATTTGATGACTTTGAGGTGTTGGTCAAAACATCAAAGGAAGATATTTTTGGGATATCAGAGACATGGTGTCACACAGATATATATATTGCAGAATTGGAATTTGGGGAGCATAATTTGTACAGAAATGATAGACAAGATAGGAAGGGTTATGCTATTAGTTAAGAAACACACAAAATCTTAGGAACTGCAGCCAGTTAACATGGGTGGACAGTGCAGTGTTGAGTCAGTTTGGTGTGATATAAGCACTGGGAAAGCAAAATTGAGAGTAGGGGTGTGTTATAGGCCTAATGACTCTAATGAGTATAATGAACAACTGCATAGAGAAATAAAGTGGGACAGTAAATCAGATTATCTTATAATGGAGGATTTTAATATCCCAGATATTGACTGAACTTGTGGGTTGGTCACTCACATACTAGCAAGGCTTTTGTGGATTTATTGGATGACTGTTTTCTTCAGCAGCATGTTTGGGAGGCAACCAGAGGGAGTATATACAATATTCTATACAATACTCTTGATCTGATTATCAGTAGTGATTCTTCATGCATTAAAAATCTGCAGATAGAGGAACCACTAAGTGGCAGTGATCACATTGTGCTGATGTGGGATTTACTGAAAGAGGTAACTACCATTAGGGGTAAAGGGAAGGGTTTTTGCTTTTGCAAAGATGATACTGTGGTCTGAGACAGTTTTTAAATTCTATACAGTGGGACCAACTGATGATGTTACCAACAGCAAATTCTAGGGAAGCATTCAAAGAATTGATCTTAGAAGCTACTAGGCTTTCATCCCAACTAAGAAATACTGTTCAAGATTTAGGTCTAAATGAATGTCAGATGAACTAATGAGACATGTGGCAAAGAAGAAAAATGTATGGGATACGACTTATAAATTAACAGGTGACACAGAAGCCTATGGTAGATATAAGCAAGTCACAAAGGAGGTTAGGCAGGCAAAGGCAGATTATGAGAAATCTTTGGCAAAGGATGTAAAGAAAAACAGCAAAGAGTTCTTTATTTATGTTAATTCTAGAAGGAAGAGGTTGAATCAGATTGGTCCAATGATATCAATAGTTCAAGTGTTGATGGTCTGCTCAAGTAGCTAACAAACTGAATGAGTATTTTGCATCAACATTTACACATGAGGAGTCATTCAGGGAAGGGAATGCCAGACGTTTATCAAACTCTGGAAGTGAGCTAAATGATTTTGTAATAACTGAGAGCAAAGTGGAACAGAAATTGTTGAATATAAACATAAGAAAGGCACCTGGGGTGGATAGGATCTATCTAGTTATATTAAAGAAGGTGGCAAAGGAAGTAAACAAACCCTTAGCCATAATTACGAGAGCTTCCTTGAACTCAGGGGAGGTACCCATTGACTGGAGATGTGCAAATGTGACCCCAATTCACAAAGGAGGATCAAAGGGTGACACAAGTAATAACAGACCTGTTATAGTTGAACTTCTGTTCTGGGGAAATTAATGGAGGCACCGGTTAAAGAAGCACTGCAGGATCATCCAGACAAGACTTCAGTTATAGTTTGGATGCATTAGCATTAGCAGAGGCATTTGATGCAAGAAAGCAAGCTTATGCAGCATCAGCCAAAAAAAAATAAATAATAAATAAATAAATAAATAAAAAATAACCACTTCCACTTCACCCCTCTGTTCGTTCGAAATACCTGTCCAGCTGAGCCTTAAATTTATTTAGGCTATCAACTTCCATGACAAGGGATGGAAGTCTGTTCCACCAACCAACCACCCGCTGGCTAAAGGCAAATTTCCTCACATCTATCCTACATCTGTCTTTCCTCAATTTGAATTTATGCCCTCTCAGGTGATTATTCTGAGCAAGAGGAAGAATCCCATCCGCATTGAGCATGCTCAAACCATTCAAGGCTTTATACACCTCTATCAGATCACCTCGCTGGTGCCCAGTCTCCAGACACCGTAATTTGCAAATCTTAAGCTTTTCTTCGTAAGAGCACCCCTCTGTTCCATTCAGTAATCTTGTTGCCCTTCTCTGTACTCGTTCCAGCATCTCTACATCCTTCTTGAAATGAGGCCTCCAGACCTGTATACAGTACTCTAGGTGTGGCCTGACCATTGCCTTATACAAGGGAATAATCACCTCCTTATCTCTGCTAGAAAAATTATTATATATCATCGACAATACACCATGAGCTACTCTTGCAGCCCATCTGCACTGCTCAGAAAACTTCATATCTGCCTGCACAACCACCCCCAGGTCCCTTTCATTCTCTACCACTGTCAGTAGTTGCTCTGGGGTTGCTGTTTCCCATATGTAGTACTTTACATTTGTCAATGTTAAACTTCATTTGCCACCTCTCAGCCCATCTGCTCAACCTTTCCAGATCCTGTTGCAGTAGCATAGTGTCAGTAGTGTCCTTGACAACCCTGCCAACCTTCGTATTGTCTGCAAACTTGGACATTAAGCTTGATATACCATCATCAATATCATTTATATATACAGAAAACAATAATGGACCCAATACTGAACCCTGAGAGACTCCACTAATAACATTAGTCCACGATGAGCAGTGTCCATTGATTACCACTCTCTGTCTTCTCCCCCTCAACCACCCCTTTATCCATAGCAGCAATTTGCCTCCAATGCCACACTGCTCCAATTTGTGCAGCAGTCTTCCATGTGCAACAGTATCAAAAGCCTTTCTAAGATCCAAGTATATAATATCAAAGTTATTCCCTGTATCCAGTTCTTTTGTGACTGCATCATAGTATCCAATCAAATTGGTCAGGCAAGACTTCCCCTTAACAGAACCATGCTGTGTCTGGGCTATAACTGAAGTCTTGTCTAGATGATTCTGCAGTGCTTCTTTAACCAGTGCCTCCATTAATTTTCCGGGAACAGAAGTTAAACAAACAGGTCTATAATTACTTGTGTCGCCCTTTGATCCTCCTTTGTGAATTGGGGTCACATTTGCACATCTCCAGTCCATGGGTACTTCCCCTGAGTCCAAGGAAGCTCTCATAATTATGGTTAACGGATTGCTTACTTCCTTTGCTTCCTCCTTTAATATAACTGGATAGATCCCATCCACCCCAGGTGCCTTTCTTGTATTTATCTTCAACAATTTCTCCTCCACTTTACTCTCAGTTATTACAAGATTCTCTGGCTTACTGCCAGAGTTGAATACACCTCTGGCATTCCCCTCGCTGAATAACTCCTCATGTGTGAATGTCGATGCAAAATATTCATTTAGTTTGTTAGCTACCTGAGCAGGATCACCAACAGTTGACCCATTGATATCAAGTGGACCAATCTGATTCATCCCCTTCCTTCTAGAGTTTGCACAAGTAAAGAACTCTTTGCTGTTTTTCTTTCCATCCCTTGCCAAATATTTCTCTTAATCTGCCTTCGGCTGCCTAACCTCCTTTGTAACTTGGTTACAGATCAACTTGTATCTATCATAGGCTTCTGTGTCACGTGTTAATTTGTATGTATCCCATGCATTTTTCTTCTCTGCCATATGTCTCATTAGTTCATCTGACATCCACTTAGGCCTAAACCTTGAACAATATTTCTTAGTTGGTATGTCAAGCCTAGTAGCTTCCAAGATAAGTTCTTTGAATGCGTCACATTTTGAATTTACTATTGGTAACATCATCAGTTGGTCCCACTGTATAGAATTTAAATACTGTCTCAGTCCATTGTAGTCGCCTTTACGAAAGCAATAACCCTTCTCCTTACCTCTAATGGTAGTTACCTCTGAGTAAATCCCACTTGAGCACACTGTGATCACTGCCACCTAGTGGTTCATTTACCTGCAGATTCTTAATGCATGAAGAATCACTACTGATAATCAAATCAAGGGTATTACTCCCTCTAGTTGCCTCTCGAACATGCCGATGTAGAAAACAATCATCCAATAAATCCACAAAAGCCTTGCTAGTGTGTGAGTGACCAGCCTCCAAATTCCAGTCAATATCTGGGAAATTAAAATCCCCCATTATAAGACTCTCTGATTTACTGGCCCACTATTTCCCTGTACCGTATCTTATTATACTCCACAAAGTCATTAGACCTATAGCACACTTCTACTCTCAATTTTGATCTCCCAATGCTTATGTCACACCAAACTGACTCGACACTGCACTGTCCAGCAATGTCGACTGGCTTCACTTCCTTGGATTTTATGTATTTCTTAACTAATAGCATAACTCCTCCTCCCTTCCTGTCCTGTCTATCCTTTCTGTAGACATTGTACTCCCCAAATTCCAGTTCTGCATTCCTTATATCCATGTGACACCACATCTCTGAAATCCCCACAATATCTGCCTTTGATGTTTTGAGCAATACCTCAAATTCATCAAATTTATTTACTAAACTCCAGCATTGGTGTTCACGCAAGTATACATGCACCTGTTCTTTTTCTTAGCTACCCTAACACAACCCATGTGTTTACTTGTACCCCAATGATTCCCAGCAGTCTCTGAAATATCCTGCATCTTATTTTCCAGGCTGTAGCTCATTCCAATAGAAGCAGTGCAAGAATCACTTTCACCTCTGCCAGTGGCTACTGTTAATCTATTAGTCCTTGTATCCCCCCAATCTCATTTCCGACCCACCTAACACTGCCTCGATAGCATCAGCAAACATTCTTGCACCTTTTCTATTTAAGTGTATCCTATCCCATCCCTGTAGAAGGAGTCTCTCCTGTTAACAAGTACAGACCAGGCTGAAAAAAATTCTACCCCTTGAGACTTGCACAATCTTTCCAGGGCCGAATTGATCGACAGGGCTCTCATCATATACTCCCTCCTATCGTGTCTGGGCACAATTGCAGACACTTTCAAATTCAACCCTAATTCATGGCTTTTTTTCAACAGTGACCTGTACTTGTTAAGTAATTCCGCCGGTCTCCTACTCTTAATATCATTAGTGCCAACGTGTACAACTATATCACCTTTTGTGCCCTTAAAAGATGATATCCGCTCTACAACGTCATCAACCTTTGCCCCTGGCAGACATACCCTGGTCCTGTTCCACCTATCCTTTTTACAAAGCATGTTTCCCGTTTCCCTGACAATAGAGTCACCAACAACTACTAGTTCCTTTGGGACCAGCGCATTCTGCCTTGGGGCTGCCGTTGTGTCGCGTGATGACCAAGTGCAAGCTCTGGCATTGGTGTGGGCAGCTGAGAGCTTGATGGGCCCTCTCACTTTTAATCCTTCGAGGGCATCCACCCTGTCCTTCAAGCTCTCATATAGGCCCATAACAACGCTGAGTTGTCGCCTGATTTCCTTACATCGCGCGTGCACACCCCCCATGGCAGTATCATGTCCCGTACCGGACTGCTCCACAAACATCAAGCAAGTAGTGCATTTTAATAGGCTGTGATTCAGAGGGCAATTGCCCCCCTCAGTTCTCCCCTGAGCCACAGCACTCCCATTAGCTTGAGCCTTTTGCTTTGCTGCTCTGGTCTGAGTCATGATTTCGATTTAATTTCAATAAAATTTCAATTTCAGTACAAAATTAAAACCCTAAACTTAGATCCCAACACAGTTATAACACTATATTTATGTTTCAGTATTGAGTGTTATCTACGAAATCCCTTTATATAACTTCCGTATCAAGTTAAGTATTAATTATTTATTTATGTTACGTAACCCAAGTCGTTATATGTATAGTTAAAAGTACAATTTAATTGACAATGAAGTTCAACAAGATTAATTATCTGATTAATTGACAATATTATGTACTATACTATACTATATTAAGCTTATGCTATCTATTTCAAGATATTTTGTATCGCGTAACAATGGCGGCAATTACGAACAGTAAACACGTGGATTTGATACCCTTTCCGATACTAAGTAATACCTACAAAATCTCTATCTAAGCTACTTTAAGTATCATAAATAGGAATATTAAGCTACTCTAGAAAATAAGTTAATATGCCAATTTAAGCTAATAAAACAGAAAATAAATCAGAAAAAACTTCTGTTCCAGGAGCGGCAAAAATGTACGTCCGCACAGGCTATTCTCGTTCTCAAACTCTATGCAGCAAACAAACCTATGCAGCATAGGTTTGTTAAGGGGACGCCTTGTCTGATCAATCTGATTGGATACTATGACGTGGTCACAAAGGAACTGGAAGCAAAGAATAATTTTGATATCATATACGAGGATCTTAGGAAGGGTTTTTGGTATTGCACATGGAAGGCTGCTGTACAAATTGGAGAAATGTGACATTAAGGGCAAGTTGCTGCTATGGATAAAGGGATGGTTGAGTGGGAGAAGACAGAGAATGGTAATCACTGGACACTGCTCTTCATGGACTAATCTTATGGAGTCCCCCAAGGTTCAGTGTTGTTTTCTGTATTTATTAATGATATTGATGAAGGTATATCAAGCTTAATGTCTAAGTTTGCAGACAATACGAAAGTTTGCAGGGTTGTTAATGACAGTAATGACAGTATGCTACTGCAACAGGATCTAGAAAAATTGAACAGATGGGCTGAGAGGTGGCATCTGAAGTTTAACATTAACAAATGTAAAGTACTGCATATGGGTAGCAATAACCCTAGAGTAACGTATCAACTGTGTGGTTGTTGTTTGTTTGTTATGTGGTTTTTAGGAGCATTAGCAACTAAGGCCATATTGCTCCGGGGATATGCAGTGGTCATTCCTTGACCTTTACGCATTATCTGTATTTGGTTGTCACGTGCTCGAACCCGTCTAATCAAGAAGCGTGTGCTATGCACTGTTGCTCCTGCCCACCTGGCTACAGAGACACCAACTGTGTGGTACTACACTAGCAGAGATAAGGAAGTGATTATCCCCTAGTATAAGACAATGGTCAGCCACACCTTGAGTACTGTATACAGGTCTGGAGGCCTCGGTTTAGGAAGGATGTAGAGCTGCTGGAACGAGTAAAGAGAAGGACAACAAGGTTAGTGAGTGGAACAAAGGGTTGCTCTTACGAAGAAAGGCTTAAATTTTGCAGATTACACTGTCTGGAGACTAGGCACCTATGAGGTGATATGATTGAGGTGTATAAGGATTTGAATGGTTTGGGCAAGCTCAATGCCGATGGAACTCTTCCTCTTGCCGAGATTAATTGCCTGAGGGGACATAAATTCAAATTGAGGAAAGACAGTTGTAGAATAGATGTGCGGAAATTTGCCTTTAGCCAGCGGGTGGTTGATTGCTGGAACAAACTTCCATCTGTTGTAGAAGTTGACAGCTTAAATAAATTCAATTCTAGACAAACATTTGGGGCGAATGAATGGGTGAAATGGGCAGGGTTTTTTTTTTTTTTTGGCTGATGCTGTATAAGCTTGCTTTCTTGCATCACATGTCTCTAACTAATGCTAAAGTCCATGCTTGTCGTTTCCTTTGATTTTCGTGGTGTTATTCTTCATGAATTTGTCCTGCCAAATCACACACTTTACATTGATATTTTAAGACTTCATGAAATAAAATCTGAAAAAACGGCCCAATTTACGGCCGTACTTTTTTATCGTGACAATGCTATGTGTCATACCTCTGTTGCAATGAGAGTTTTTTAAAAAAAAACAAGATTACAACATTGGAGCATATGCCTTATTCACCACATCTGGTGCCATGAAACACTTTTTCTGTTCCAAAAAATTAAATCACTGCTTCCACTGCTGTTTTAGATCCTGGAAATTGCAAATGGAGCACTGCTTAGGCATGGCTGGAAAGTACTTTGAAGGGGATAAATACTGAAATAGTATTTAAAATCATAAATGATTTTAAAAATATTTCTCGTTTCTTTTTAGCCACATCTTGTATACACTGCCCTACCATTAATATCCACATCTTCAAATAACCTGTACTGAAATCTGACAGCCTCTAGTTCCAATAGAACTCGCCACCAGATTTTTTGTGAATGTCCTCTGATATTTTCCACCATTCAGCTTTCATTGCAGTGACCAGTTAAGCTCTGGTTTAGTCTTTTCTTACATGCACCTGACAATTCATTTTTTCCTAGAGGTTCTCTATAGAATTGAGGTCAGGGTTCTGGGCTGGCCAGTCCAACTTTTCAGTACTCGTGTCCTCAAACAAAGTCTGTTAAAATGCAAGCAGTATGAGATAGAGCACTGCCTGCTAATACAAGTATGCCTTTCTTGACATGCTGCCACAACACAGGTAGTAGTAGTAGTAATAATAGTGGCATGTGATGCAAAAAGGAAAGCGTATGAGTTTATGCAGCATCAGCCAAAAAAAAAAAAAAAACTTACACAACCATTCCCTCTAAATGTTTGTCCAGTTCCTCCTTAAATTTATTTAACCTATCAACTTCCATGACAGATGGAAATTTGTTCCAGCAATCAACCACCAGCTAGCTAAAGGCAAATTTCCGCACATCTATTCTACATCTGTCTTTCCTCAATTTGAATTTATGGCCCCTTAGGTTCATAATCTGAACAAGTAGAAGAATCCCATCAGAATTCAGCGTGCTCAACCCATTCAAGGCCTTATACACCTCAATCAGATCACCTCGCAGGTGCCTAGTCTCCAGCCACTGCAATTTGCAGAACTTAAACCTCTCTTAGTAAGAGAATCCCTTCATTCCCCTCACCAATCTTGTTGCCCTTCTCTGTACAAGCTCAAGCAAATCTAAAATCCTTCCTAAAATGAGGCCTCCAGACCTGAACGCAGTACTCAGGCATGGTCAATGGTCAGGCATAGCCTGACCATTGCCTTATACAGAGGGACAATCACCCTTTGCCCTGTTAACAAAATTCCTGTATATCATTGACAAAACCCCATGACCTGCTCTTGCAGCCTGTCTGCATTTTTCAGAAAACTTCCTATCACAATTATTCCCAGGTCTTTTTCATTTTCTAGCACCTTAAGTGTAGTACCACACAGTTGGTACATTCCTCTGGGGTTACTTCTACCCATATGCAGTACTTTGCATTTGTCAATGTTAAACTTCAGTTACCACTTCTCAGGCCATCTTCCCAAATTTTCTAGATCCTGTTGCAGTAGCACACTGCCATTAACAACCCTGCCAACCTTTGTATCATCTGCAAACTTCGACATTAAGCCTGATATACCTTCATCAATATCATTGATAAATATACAAAACAAGAGTGGACCCAACAACGAACCCTGTGGGACTCCACTAATAACATTAGTCCACGAAGAGCAGCGCCCATTGATTACCACTCTCTGTCTTCTCCCACTCAACCATCCTTTTATCCGTTGTAGCAACTTACCCTTAATACCATTCTGCTCCAATTTGTACAGTAGTCTTCCATGCGCAACAGTGTCAAAAGCTTTCCTGAAATCCAAGTATATGATATCAAAATTATTTTTTGATATCATATATTTGGTATCATATACCACATCATAATATCCAATAAAATTTGTCAGACAAGACTTTCCCCCTTAAGAAACCCATGCTGTGTCTGAATTATTGCTGCAGTCTTGTCTAGATGATGAACAGAAGTTAAACGAACTGGTCTGTAATTACTCATGTCACTCTTCGATCCCCCTTTGTGAATTGGGGATACATTTGCACATCTCCAGTCTGTGGGGACCTCCCCTGAGTCCAAGGATGCTCTCATAATTATGGCTAAGGGTTTGCTTGCTTCCTTTAATATAGCTGGATAGATCCCATCCACCCCAGGTGCCTTTCTTATGTTTAACTTCAACAATTTCTCCTCCACTTTGCTCTCTGTTATTACAAAATCATTAAGCACCCTGCTACAATTTGATAACCTTCTGGCGTTCTTAATCCTTAATAACTCATGTGTGAATGATGCAAAATACTCATTCAGTTTGTTTGCTATCCAAGCAGGATCATCAACAGTCAAACCATTGATATCAAGTGGACCAATCAGATTCATCCCCTTCCTTTTAGAGTTTATATAATGCATTATTGTCCAGTATGTCTAGATAGACCTCAGTATTCATGGTATTGTCCAAAACAATCAATGGGCCTTAATATGAAAAACAGCCCCAAACTATCATGCTGCCTCCACCAAACTTCATTGTCAGGATGATACAGTCCAGCAGGTAGCTTTCTCCAGGCAATCTGGCACACCTAAGCATAAATGTCAGACTGGTAGACCATGTACCATGACTTATCACTCCAAAGCACAGTTTATCATTGGTCTGTGGTTCAAGAATAGTGGGCCTGACTGTAGTAACCCACATCGCACAGCATCCTGCACAGGTGCTGATAGTGGTTCCAGTCATCTCACTAAAGGCTTGTGTGTATGTGCGTAACAATACTGACTTGCATTCTGTGCAGATGATTCTTTGCAGGCTTTCTTGTTACTTTCTGTCATCTTTGGGGGTTTTCTGGTCATTTTATAATAGTTTCAGCACTAGTCCACTTCCATTGTCGACGGAGGGATATTCAGATATAGACTGATTACTTATGTGACA
This sequence comes from Mastigoproctus giganteus, assembly GCF_048544385.1. Lineage (NCBI taxonomy): Eukaryota > Metazoa > Arthropoda > Arachnida > Uropygi > Thelyphonidae > Mastigoproctus > Mastigoproctus giganteus. Next base: position 176,557,520 of record NC_143580.1, read on the forward strand.
CCCTATTATAATTCCACACTAGAAGTCTGTTAAATCTGTCAACTGCAACTTCTCATATTCAGAATTGTACTACTATCTCTTTTGAAGGCCTATAAGCATACTTATAGCTGTGTCTAACATGTGGTGCTTGGGTAAGGCATTATCAATTAAACATAATACACACGTAATATAGTAAAATGTCATTAATACAAAGTTCAAGGGACCAATATTTTCTTGGTTTTTAATAATGAGGTCTGCAGAAATTATCAAGACTGCTCTCCCCACCCCCTTTTGTACATATACTGATGGGCAAAACTTAAGGCCCAATACTATTTCTAAAGGTTACAACCACAAAATCAAATGAAACAGCCTGTGGCAATTTGAATAACTGTGGCCGTTCAGTAGAAAGCTGGTGCACATGCAAAAATTTGAATCCTGATGAGAGGACTCACATAAACAGATAAAGGCAGAAGTTCAGCAGTTATGTGTAAATTACTGAATGGTGAGCACAACTGTTACAGACGTTTGATTGGTTTCATACAGTGCTACAAACAACAAAATGGCCAGTAGACAACATCTGGATGACTTTTACCAGGGGTTGAATAATTGGGAAGCTCGAATTGCGAGGAGTGTGGCTGCAGAGTTTGGTATCGCCCATAGCATTGTCTCACATGCAGCTGTTCGAAGGACCAGTAGTCATCGTTCACGAAAAACAACGCCCAATGATGACTGCTATATACTCCTACAGGACAAGAGGGACCGACACCAGACAGCGGGATTCATTGCAAACCAATTGCACAGGACATCGTGGTTTACTGTGGCCAGGCGACTCCACAAAGGTGGGCTGTTTGCCTGACAGCCAGTAAGCTGTGTCCTTTTAACACTTGCCCATCTGAGACACTTTTTACAGTGGTGCATCGAACACAAGGTCTGGACAGCAGTGCAATGGGGTAAGGTACTCTTTACTGATGAGAGTAGATTGTCTCAGCAGCTAATCTGGTGAGAGGTTGGCACATGGTATCACCCCACAAACATTACTGAAAGGGATCGATATGGCGGTCAAGGTGTTCACGTCTGGGGAGGCATTATCTTGGATGGATGTACACAACTCCAGATACTGGAAGGCAGTACTGTGACCAGTGCACGCTACCGTACTGAGGTAATCCTTCCCCCATGTGTGTCTGTTCCGAGGTGCCACTGGCCCCGAGTTCGTGTTTATGGATGATAACACCACACCCTCGCACTGCAACTGTTGATATGCTTTTGGAAAAAGAGGACATTGTTCATATGGATTGGCCTGCCCGTTCCACAGATCTAAATCCCACTGAACACATATGGGATGCTCTGGGGAGATGCCTAGAGGCACGCCCACTTCCACCAGAAAATGTTCACCAGCTGAAAATGACACTGACAGAGGAATGGATGATGTTACTGCAAGAACTTATCAACAACATTGATAAGCCACTATCAACAACCAAGCTACACGTATTTAATTAAATAATAAAATAAAATAATAAAAATAACAAAAGCCTTTCTAACAATAATAAGAATAATACATTTTCTCTTATTTTATTTATTTATAAGACAAACTACAGAAAAAGAAACAATTTAAATAAAAATATAGTATACATTTAATTTAATTCTTCTGACATTATCAAATGCAACAATTGTTTCTTTATCAACGTTACTGAAGGCTAACACATTCTCTATTATGTTCAACACATTTTGGACAACTTTTTTTAAAAGGCAGAGTGAGTGCTTTTTCACTTTCACCACTGATAACTAAAACATTGTTTTGCTTGGTACTCAGCTCTTCTCGTGTGGTAGCAACTCCATCATTCACCTTAACAAATGTCTAAATTTGTCAACAAAATCCATATGCTCCTTCAAAGACCTCCATTCTTCAATGTTGCTATCACATTCGTTTTGTGGACCATGTTTTTTGATGATATTCTCTCCAAAGCCACTCTTTTTGAAGCACTTGATTGTTACACTTGATGCAATACTGTCTGAAACAAAATAAACAACCAAAACATTCCACTTTGGCTGAAAATTGTTTCCTCCTTCTATGTTGTGGATCAGTGGGATTGAGATTACAAATAATGCCTTGATCTAATAGCTGCATAAAACTGATGTTAATGGGAGGTAAAAACAAAAGCTGTATATTCATCAACTTAAGCCTCAGCAGAAAGTGTGGTGCAATGATCTAGAATCATCAAAATGTTCCTTTTTTTTTTTGAAGCGATTCTTCTGCCACTCTCAACAACCAAGAATGAAAATTCTGACCACAAGCTATGCACTTCAAGTTGGCCTTACAATCACAAAGAAGTTGATAATTCCTAAAATACCTTGGGCATGGAAAATTTTACTGCTGCCACAGATGGCAGTACAAAACAGAATAGCAATTTTTTTGCTTACTTAATTATAACAAGTTCCATAAAGATATCAGCTCAGATCCTTTTAAAAATGCATTATAACAAAAGATGGTACAACTGCAACTGACATACAACTGATATTTTTCAGAGCGTATTTATGTTGCATATACCATAAACAGGTTTTGTTTACATAAAAGTAAATTAACAAGTCAGTCTTCCAGGAAATTTGAACAAGGTGGCCATACACACGCTGGCAGTAGGGCAATAATAAGATGAGTGTATCGAGCTCCATATTAACCACACAAAATGACATTACTTATTCTCATCATGGGGTAAAAACAGACTTTGTAATACATTAACTGAATTTTATAATAAATGAATATGTTCACATAGAAAAGCTATCCTTTTGCAGGGGAATGATAAATGCTTCATACAAATGGGAATTTATATTAACAAGAGTTTATATTAATAACTTTGTATTAAAGAGATTCTACTGTATATATATGATCTAAATGAATCATATCATTTACACTTAATACTTTGGCTCAACTGGTATGTATAATTGCATTTTAAAAATAATTCAGTGATTCCAGTAAGTCATTAGTTAAATCACAAGTTTAACTTACGGATTTGAACTTAAGAGGATAACTTCCAAAGCAAGCCTTAATCCATTTTCTGTGAGGATCTGAAACAAATTTATTTATACATTTTTTATTGTACATGTTATTAGTAAATTAGTACATGTTATTAGCAACAAACATTTTCTCCTTAGTGTAAAGTATGTGATTCTTGTATTTTTTTTATTCCCTGATTATAAGAAAAAAAAAAAGAAAATGAAAATTGTGTGAAAGGGGGAAAGTGGGGCCAATATCTGGTTAGCCATTAATTATGATTCAAAGGAAATTAAGGTTGAAGAAGTGGATCATGCCAACTGTCACTTAATATTTTGGCAATGTTTCGAAGTTCAACTGAATCCCATCATCAGGCCTATATGGGAAGTAAAAACACGAAGAAATCAAATCAGATGTTGTAGGGTTACAACAGGATTGCATTAATGAATTTTAATTAAAAAAAAAAAAAATTAACATAAGTTAACTCTCAAAGGGGGGTGACACAGAAGTAAAATCTAAAGAAGGAATATCAAATAAATAAGATTGTGGAGAGGGCTAACCTGAATTTTGGAGAGAGAGAAAATGCTTGTTGTTGTTATTTGGGAGCATTAGTGTTGTGAAGACCCAGTTGTGAAGATAATCACACAATATGAGAGATGCCAAAAGGTGTATAAGACAATATTTAAAATAATTAAATGCACAAGGCATAATACATTAAGAGTTTAATATCTATATAATATCGGTCTGTAGATACACCATAGACAACCCTTTGTGGGCATCATTTGCTCTTTCTCATATCTTCACAACTGGGTCGTCAGGTGCAATACTAGGGTACCCGCCCACCCACTGATGATAGGCCAATAGCCTTGAAACATGTCTGGGTGGTGGTACTCACTGAAAATAAGTAACAATAGTCTTCTCTATTAGGGAAGCGTTACTTATTTGAGGTAGTGCAATATCATGGCAACTTGTCGTGAAGGCAGAGCACAATATGAGAAAGAGCAAATGATGCCCACAACAACTACTTTGTAGTTTTCTAAGAGTTGTCTATGGTGTATCTACACACCGATATTATATAGATATTAAACTCTTAATGTATTATGCCTTGTGCATTTAATTATTTTAAATATAAAACTAAGGAAAATCTTTCAGCAACCTGCCAGTTCATGAAATGAGCAGAATATAAACCAGCCAGTTTGTGAAATGGAGGAGTTTTTTGCCCAGTTCATGAAATGGGGGAGAGGAGAGGACAATGCGGAGAATGCACAAAAATTTTCCCATTTCATAAAATGGTCAAATTCACAATCCAGGTGTAACATATACGTATGATTCTCAATTATTATTCAATTGAATTTAAAGATTGCTAACTCAGACTTCATTAATGTTCATTGAAAAACACCATTATGGGAATAATGGAATGTTTTTCAATAAACATTAATAAAGGTCAATATTAAAAGTCAGTGCTAATTAAATATCATTAAATATTTAATTAAATAATTAAATGCTTTTCTCACAGCCAGTTTTGTGTGGCATGTTTATAATATTAATAGTGTCAAATGTGGCAAAAGCAAGCTAATACAGCATCAATCAAAACAAAAACAAAAAAAAAAAAAAAAAAACCACCAACACTTTCAATATCATCTGTCCATCCCTTCTAACAGTGTATTTAGTTTCTTGAATTTATTCAAACTACCTACCTCTACAACACCAGATGTAAGTTTATTTCAACAATCAACCACCCACTGGCCAACAGAAAATTTCCACACATCTATCCTGCAATCATCCTTCCTCAGTTTGAATTTATGCCCCCCTTGTGTGTAGTCTGAGCAAGAGGAAGGATTCCATCAGCACTGAGCATACTCAATCCATTCAGAGCCTTAAATACCTCAATCAGATCTTGCAGGTGTTTAGTCTCCACACACACTACAGTTTGTAGAACTGAAGCCTTTCCAGGTAAGAGCACACCTATGTTCCTCTCACTAATCTTATTGGCCTTCTCTGCACCCTTTCCAACAGATCCACATCCTCCTTTAAATGAGGACTCCAGACCTGTATTCAATATGCAGCCTGACCATTGCCCTACAAAATAAGATAATCATCTCCTTATCCCTGCTGGCAAAATTCCTGTATATCATTTACAAAACTCCATGAGCTATCCTAGCAGCCAGCGTGCAGTGCTCAGAGAACTTCATAACTGACTGCACAATTACACCAGGTCTTTTTCGTTGTACCACCCATGTGATAGTAAATGGTCACTACATTAATGTGAGATTACTGCTCCCCACATGAAGTACTTTGCATAGTCTTCAAGCAGTCAATATTAAACTTAAATTGTCACTTCTCAACCAATCTATCTAATTTGTCTAGATCTTGCTGAAATAGCATACCCGGATTACTGTGATTAATCACACTACAAACTTTGTATCATCTGCAAACTTAGACATTAAGTCTGATATGCCTTTAGTATTATTAATAAATATAGAAAACAATAATGGGCCCAGAAATTCTTGGAATAATAAGAACATTAGTCCAAGAAGAGCAGTGCCCATTGATAACCACTGTGTCTTCTATCACTCAACCACCCCTTTATCCATAGCAGTAACTTGCCCTTAATGTGTCATGTTCTTTCACCAAGTAGCAATAATGTCAACATTTAGTCTACAAGGTTGCACTGCAAAAGGTTTTTTCATTATGTTAATTCAAAATTATGGGAGTTTGATAACAATAATAACCTGAATTATCAAGATGCTAATAAACAAACATTTTTATGACAAAAAAAAAACAAAAAAACACAACTGGATTTTAAAGTGTATCACCCATTTCAATATAATGCTTACATCACAAAACAATATAGCTGTGTTTATCAATCAGAAATGCATCTATTCAGTGAAGATAATATCAGACCATATCAGATAATATCAGTTGACTAATTAACAAGTGTCCAGACAATTCTGGCAAGAAGCAACTTTTAATGAGGATATAATAATTATACAAATCTTATATATATTTAATTACCTGGGGTAAACAACTGTCCAGAAAAGGTATTAATAAACTGTTGCAGAATTCCAGAGGACTAATATTAATGATCAGTAAGTGACTTGAAGGCTGTGATAAATGGATAAATGAACATTTAATGTAGTAAGATGTGGATGTACTGTTACTTCAAGGATTAAAATCCATCTGAATATGCAAAGAGAAAAAAAAAAAAAATTTAATTCATTGTTTATATATTTTGTTATTCATATGAAAAAATTAACTTTTTAAGAATATAAAGCAGCTAATTAAAGACTAAGCTTTATAAGTAGTTTAAAACAGTTATGTTATATAAAAGATTGAGGACCAGAAAATAATTGTTAACTAACTGTAGTTTAAGTATCAATTTTAACTGATTAAAAAGAAAAGATTTGGTAGTTAGTTTGGGAAATCACAAAAAATTCAAAAATTTATTTAAACAAAATCTATGAACCTTATATATGGTAATCACTTTCTAGGAAAACATAGCTGCATATATATTTAACAAGGAAGACTGCTGTAGATAAAAGGAATCACATATCAATCAATGCTATAATTACCATTATATGTAGAATTATAGTTTTGTGGTATAATAACATCTTTTTTCTACAACAGTCTTCAAGAAATAGCCGTGTGGGGTCTTAATTTTATTAAGACACACACGGCTATTTCTTGAAGACTGTTGTCTCAATTTTATTAAGATACATGTGGCACGAAAATCATAAATAACAAGAATAATTAGTTAACTTAAACAAGCCATATATCTGGCTTGCACCAAAATTTACAGTTTCATTTCCAGCCTATAATAAAGCTGAAACCGTTGCAAACAAGTTAACAAATCCAAACTTGATTTTGAAAAATCCAGAGTGGAAAATTTGTCTTCTGTCCAAATGGCGGTCAAAGTTTCTAGCCCTCCCCACTTGCAAAAGCCATTGGTTGCACTTTCTATTCACTCTTACTTCTACCTCTTATGTTCTGACTACTCTATTGCATTTTCATTTAAAGATAAATTTGTACTACTCGCATCTTGCTTTTCTTGCAGGGGTAATCTGGGAAAATCTCATGTGATTAAAGATTAGAAGAATCATGGAAACCTTTACAGCAACAATGAATTAAATATGAATAAAACCAATTAAAACACATGAATTGCTGTTGAAAAACACAAGTGAATTTTATTATGTACGAAGTATTACATTAAATATGTTAAATTCCCACACAAGAGAGCTACTTGATAATTGACAATGTTTCTGGATCCCATATTGAATCCTCCCAAGAGTGAATTTTATTGTGTAACTTTACAGGGTAGAAGACTATTCTGTAAAGTGATACAATAAAATTCAGCTTTAATTAGTATTGTTCACATTTAATTAATTCATCATGAATACTCATATTACACTCTCCTCTCAACACAAAAAGGTTTTTAGGTCCCAACTACTTTCCTTTAGATGTTCTTAAATCTGTGCTAGATTCAATTCTTGTTCTGTGTTGCCCTTTGGTATCTTTCCTTATGCAAAGAAATCTGTCCATATCCAGCTAAGTAACTAAGAGAGGGGGAATAACAAACATTTGGCATTCACTTTTAGTTCTTTCTAAAGTAACGGAGAGGTCATTCTTCTATTAACCTGTACCAGGCACATATATATATAAAAAAAAAAAAAGAGGCAGTAAGCACACTGATGAAAAAATTTCGCCAATCAGATTTTTTTTGGGATAAATGAAATAGCTAAAAATGAACTGCCTCAGCAAAAATTATTTTTTCCATAGCGGTTCACTGGCCACCTTGACCCTATCTTTTGCTTTCTTAGCTACTGATTTTTCATAATCATCCTCTGCCAGCCTAACCATTTCTGAAGTACTGCTATATACCGATTGATAGCTGTTGTAGGCCTTCAGTATACTTTCCATCACTCTGTAACTTACCCATGCCATCTTTTTTCTGCTCTACTAAACTGGCCAGCTTATTATTCAACCATCTCAGCATCTTGTGTCATATATTTTCTTAATGGTGTATATATATAAACATTTGTGATTTCTGTGACTATTGCTTTATACAGAGCTGCCAACTCTTGATTTTCAAAAAGCTGGAGTTCAGGTAACTGTAAGCAGAAGGAAAACACAAGACTTTTTTAAAATCCACACTACACTATAAATTAAACTTCACTGAAAACATATACAATATATACATTTTATATCAAAATATAGCCACAGGATTGCTTACCATTATAGTAATCAAGCATTACCTTAATTAGGATTTCTGTCTGTGGATGTTTATTTGAATTATCTGTTAGACATCAACTGATTATGATTTCTTCAAGAAAGAAACTGCTGCAAGCCTTGTCCTCTTCAGAAATGCCGAGTTCTGTGTTTTAAAAGTTTTCTTTATAACAATAGCGCTGCTGTTTAGACTTGAGTGTCAAGAGTATTTCCAAAACTTTACCAGAAGAAGCTCTGAAGTCACTTATTTTCTGACCTTTCAATACTCTCTCACACTCAGCATTGCTATGAGAAACTACTAAAATGCTAAGCATGACTTGGAATTTATCCAACCAAGCACCATCTTTATCTTCAATGATACTGAGAAGTAACTGGAAACTTTGTGTGCTTTTTTTTTTTTATTTATTTATTACAGTAGTGTCAAAAATCCGAACGAGCCAGCATTTTTTTTTTATTTATTTATTTATTACAGTAGTGTCAAAAATCCGAACGAGCCAGCATTTTTTTTTTTATGGTGTCGTAAAATAATTGCAGTAAGCTCCAATTATTGTTGTGTTTGCAAACCGAATTTTGATTCTATTAAATGGCAATTCTAGTAAGCAAAAATTGGAGGAATATTATCCCACAGGCTGTAAAAATGAAGATAAAACTTGCACTTTTATTACCTTACCAATTAACAAAATTAAATGAGAGAAAATAGGAAGAATATAATCAATAGTTTAGCAAAATAAAAATAAAGTTACGCTTACGTACATAGCTTAATTAATATACATACAGTATTAACTAAACATAACACTTTGTAATCTGTTATTCAACAGACTTTGTAATCTGATATTTCACACACCTTGTAATCTGATATGGTTTACCAACGATTTTATTCCGAATGTCAAGAAGTATCATGAATGAGAAGGCAAAATGGGCAAGGTTTTGCTTATCCTAGACAACGTGCCATTACATCCTTCAATAGAAGCATTAAATAAAATAGACACTGGATTTGAGGTCATGTTCCTTCCATAAAACGTTGCCACACTTCTCCAACTGATGGACCAGGGAGTCGTCGAAAAGTTGAAGCGAAGCTACAAAAAATAAGTCTTGAGTCGTTTACTTTTAGTAGAAAGCAACGAAGAAAGCATCATAGTTCCTACGTGTTAGCTGACACGTAGGAATCATTCACTGTGCAGAATTCAAAAATTGCTCGGAAAAAATTGTGGCCTATTGCAGAAAAAACTGTAGGAGATGGTCATCTTATTTCAGTCAATCCTTGGGTTTGAAGATTGAGATGAATGTGATACAAAGGTGTGGATGGAAAATGATATTGATGCTGCGGGGTTTCCTGTTTTAAATGAAAACAAAATTGTGAATGTAAAAGAAACTGGAGCTCCTGAAAATGATACAGACAAAGATGGCGACGATGAAGAAAATGACATCAACACTGGGTCTATATGCATTTGTGCAGTCTCTAGCACAGCATGCATTTGCTGTGCTAGAGACTGCAATGGCTTGGTACAAGCAACAAAGTGAATGCTGTCCAACTCAACTACTCTTGCTGAAAAGAGTGAGAGAGCAAAGAAACGAAGTTCGAAAATGGTGCAACAAAAATAAGCAATTCTTTTTTGCTGCACCTTATACATATCTTATTGTAGCTGAAAGTTCCATTTGTTTTGTTATCTATGAATAAAAATACGTAAGTACAACCCAGTGATTTTATTTCTAAACTTACTAAAACTTTTTCTTTTTTTTTGTTTCCAAACAGTATTTTTGATAAGTTCAAAAATCCAAACAAATCGGAAGTCCAAACTACCCGCGATCCCAATTAATTTGAATTATCAATGCTCTACTGTATTTAACTTTTAGTTTTTTTATTAATCTTTACTGCTTTCTAAATTGAGAGAAGGTATCACCCTTTAGGCTGTTATCGTATGCATTTGTTGGAAACAAAAAACCTGCCGAAAAAAGTCTGCTTTTTTTATCGTTAACTGAAGAATTAAGGAAAACTGTCAGGTGTTTATTATATATTCATTAATAAAAATAAAAGAAATTCACATGATTTTTAAAAATAATTCTAATGTAGTTTTATTATTTTTTTTTGTGAAAAGAAAAAGATGGAGGAAACTATGTTACTACATAGTACAGTGATCACAGTGTAACAGCTTAAACTGCCCCATAGGCACCCAACCAAAAATTAAAACACGTGCCTTAACATTTAACAACAGCAATTGACTGCTCTCACTCTAAAATCATCCAACTTATAAAACTCTGCAATCATGCCCCACTAATAGTTCCTGTACTGTCCGCCCTATAATGCTATCAGAGAGCATGGGTGATTATCAGTTCAGGAATATTCCTGGTCCTAGTACCTTCCCTAATATGCTGCTACAAAAACCATCTACTTCACTTAAAAACTGTTAACCATGGTGATTTTCAATATCACTTTCTCCACTCAATAATGGGCAAAGTGAAATCACCCAACAAGGTATTGCCACTTGTTTGCCATTATATTTGCACGTAGAGGCTCTCATCATACTCTTCACAATATTCTTGTTTGTAGCATACCTCCACTCATTTTACCTTAACTTCCAACTATCTCCCACAGATTCTATCCTGGCATGCCTATGTACTGAATCTGGGAAAGATCTTGTCATGTGCAAGCTGTTGTTGATAAGAAACATGATCCCCCATCCCACCATCACCACCCCTTCTATCTTACCTATCCTTCCTAAGCATAACACAGTGGACTTCATTATCCCTTATTTCTGGATGACATCGTTATTGTTATTTGGTTTTTAGGAGCATTAGCAACTAAGGCCATATTGCTCCGGGATATGCAGTAGTCATTCCCTGACCTTCCGCATCCTCCGTATTTGGTGGTGACGGGCTCAAACTCCAGTCTAATCAAGAAGCATGTGCTACGCACTGCTGCTCCTTCCCACCTGGCTATGGAGGCGCCTTGGATGACATCAAGTTTCTGTTAGCCCTATATGTTAATGCTAGTTTAACATTTAACATTTAACATATAATAGTGAATTGGAACTTCCTAACCAGAAGTTCCAATTCACTCATTTTATTGACAACAGTCTGGCATTATTGTAGATAAAGTTAAAATAAACTGTACTGGTATTTTTTATGACTTTAACATGCCCCTTTAAGTTATTTTAAGTTGATCCCTAGCATTAGGTTCTATTTCATTTAAATTTTTATGCTTCAGAAATTCATGGCATTTCTGAGTGTACTTTTAGTGGTAATTCTAAAAATTCAAACCACTTTTTACCTATTCACATACAGCTTTTTTAAAAACAGTAAGAATTTCTTCCTTAGATATACATTTCATAACACATAATTAGCATACTATTTCCTTTGTGACTATCAGGTACAGATGGGCTCAGATATGTTTAAACATGTTGAGACCTGTAATTAAGGCAGCTGTATAAACCTGCAAACTGTTTCTTCTGTATTCAGGTGCTTTTTGGTACAGTCATGCTAACTATTAACTACTTCTAACATGATTTTTGTATTCTGTGTCACTGACAATGGCAACTTGTGGTTTTGTGAACAACAATCCAAGTATATTTTGTTACATTTGCAGTAAACAAAAGGCAAGATATAACTTCATTTGTGAAAAACATATATGTTGCATATTTCGGAATTAAATTAGATGACCAAGATAAAAGTTTGCTTCCCCCATAAAGCGTTCCATACATGGATGGAGGGCTTGCAATTGTGGGGGAAAAAAGACATTTGCCATTCCCATGGTATAGAGGGAATCTTAGGATCATATTAATGACTGCTACTTCTGTCAATGTAGCTGGTTATGGCGTGAAGAATAAGAGCACTCTATACCCAACAACAGTACTTCAATTGTAAGGCCAGTACCCCATGGACCTGAACTGCCAGAAGCAGCTCCACCAACTGTTCTTGAACATACGTCATCAGATCCTGAATCTGACATTAGTGATCTAGAGGATAATATAAACTGTTGTAATGAAGAAATTGACAACAGTGGATCACATCTGTTTATACAAAGTAATCTGACAATCTTAGGAGAAAGCCCAAAGTGTTTGTGCAGCTTTAAGGTGAAAATTGAAATCCCAGAATCTTCTGACCCCAAGGAGTGGTTTTTTCATGGTATGAATATCATGAAAAAGAACTGGTTCCCCAATTTTCCAAAGGCTCAAATGGTATATTGCAACAACATTCCTGCAGTTATGAACTTCTCTGGAATTTTCTACCAACCAGAATGGAGCTATTAAGGTGGGTCTCCAGATTTCTGACCCCTGTGCAAAAACGATTCAAAGTCGATGTTGTGAATAGAATTTAGAACTTTATGGAAGGGATCCTGAAACTTTCATCTCCAGAACTGTTACTGGTGATGAAACATGGGTTCATCACTGATCCCAAGACCATGCAAGAATCAATGCAATGGAAGTACAAGGGTTTTCCCCACCCAAAAAAAAAATTTGGACACAGCCCTCAGCTAGGTAGATTATGGCCATCATTTTTTGGGATGCTGAGGGAATTTTGTACATTCACTACTTGGACACAAGCAGACAGTCACTGGGTGTCACATGCATCCCTACTGTACAACCTAAGGGACATCATACAGGAAAAATGCCATGGTAAACTTTCCAGAGGTGTGCTGCTTCAGGACAATGCATCAGTGCACAGGTCACATGCTATTACTGTGGGAGACTGTGACTTTAGAGAACTTAACCTTACAATTCAGATCTGGCCCCAGTGACTATTTCCTGTTTCAATACCTCAAGAAAAACGAACGTGGACGTTGCTTTGCTGATGATAATGAACTGAATTCTGCTGTTTCTGTATTCTTTAATGGACAGGGAAAAAAAAGAATTTTATTTGTTTAGTATTTCTTCATTGCCAACAAAATGAAACAAGTGTATTGAAGTTCAGAGAAGTTACACTGAAAATTAAAAAATATTTTTGTCTATCTCATTTCCTTCATAGGTAGGTAGATAATTTATTGAATGCCCCTCATAATTTTGAATAATTATTTTTTTGGATTCTTTAAAGTTTTTAGGGTGTTAACCTGTAATTTATGACAGTAGAGTTTTCAATAAAATTTCTTTATTTTTCCTGTCTAATTATGTCTTGAAAATAGAGCCCAAAGAGGTTCCAAAATATTGACTACTGTATGCTTTGATAAATTTAGTTTGTGGAATTTGTTTTGGCATAACCTGTAAATTTCATTAAATTAATTAGTTATGCATGATTTACATAAATTTATGTGCTCAATGAATTATGCATTAAAAATTTAATCTGCTCTGATGCATGTCTTTCACACACATATCAGTAAATAAACTTATTTTTTGTCACATTATGAGTTTTTCTTTTATTTTGTAGTCCAGTGTTTCGATTATCCACAAACTTATTTCCCAGTCACCCTGAACAGTCTAATGTAATGTACCTGGAGTATACAGTAATAACCTTTGTAAGCCAGTATACTCTGTGATATGGAATGTTTAAATAAGTGTTAATACAATTAATCATCAGCTTCAACCATCCTGATGGTTAGAAGATTTCTTAGCATAGCAGAACAAATATTGAGTGAATTTTATTACAATAAATGCTTACACAGTAGTTAATATTTTTTGATTTTAAAAATATGGCATAAATCTTTATATGCTTCAAAATTATAGTGAAATAATTACTACAACTGTATAACAAATTACTGTCTAGAAAAAGTATACATTAGCATATTCCGAGATGCATTAAGAGTATGTGTTGTAGTTTCAGATTAACGTTCAATAAATATACTAAGAACAAGCATGATGAGAATGTCATATTACCAAAGTATATTATTGCCTGCTGTAAAGATATAATATGAAATTCACTCTGTGAAAAGTACTTTCCATAAATGTTTCAAAATATTTGAAAGTAACAAATATTTAATTTACCTCACAATTTGGTTCACTATCCCAATCTGTTGGCATTGGTCTGAACAGAATCTATAAAAAATAATTATATCAAAAATGTATAGAGTTCTCAATTTAGTAATAATATTTTTTTTATTTACAATTTATATAAAATCAAACTAAATTTTGGTATACTAAAATCATATTACTCTCTGTGTTATTGTAGGCTGACTTTCACCCAATGAAAAGAATGCAGATAGAACTCTGACATGGGAGTCATACGGTAACAGAGCACTGTGCTTGGCAGTTATAAACTTAACATATTTAATAAATTATTCCAATATACAGATTAGCCTTACTATTCAATCGGTGCATATAATAACAGAAAGACCATGATATCAAACATTTACAAATGACAGAACATGTACATTAAATTATTACAGAAAAATTCCAAATAAAACCATTCAAATACTCATTATAGACAAACTGATGATTAAAAGAGTATGAGTATGTAATGGCTGAATAAATCCAATGAAATTGAAAAATTCTCTTCAGTATTCATTATTTATGACCATCCATTGCATTACTCCCTTCTGCTATATATTAGTGGTGATTTCTGTTTTGGTACTGTAATGAATACTCATTAACCATTATTGGTTCCACTCTGGGAAGTGATTAAACAACAGATAACCAATGGTAGATCAATATCACCGAAAAAAGAAGATGAAAAAAATATCTATTCTGCCCTATGCAGAATTAATGTAAGTTTCCCCCTTTTATAATAACCACAAACAATAAATGTTACCAGAACATATAGTATTTTTGTACCATATATGGGCTGAGGACTGAATTTGTAGTATCACTACAAACTCTGGATCCATCCCTATGAGATTTCTGAACAAGCCTTTTCATGTTCTTCAAAACCACAAAAACCAAAGAGCTAGTACCATATGAAAAAAAAAAAAAAAAAACAGGAAAACAATTTGATAACAAGTGCATATTTGCCAACTTTTGGCTTTCAAAAGTTGGCAAAATTGACATTTGAAAATTTTTCAAATTTTCAAATGTCAATGTATATCATTGACAAGACACTACACGCTGGGAATCAGGTATTGGTAAGCAGGAGGGAAACAGGAACACGGGTTTTTGGGCCAAAACAGGCAAAAAAAAAAAAAAAAAAAAGTAGATTTCTGGAGGAGGAAAAAAAAAAGTAGATTTCTGGAGGAAAAAAAAAGGAGTGCTTCCCAAAAAAATAAATTTTGAAAAAGTAGGAGGGTTTAAAATACACACTGCACTACTAGAAATTAAATTTCACTGGCAAATACATTTTATATTAAAATATAGCCAAGGGATGTTTACCAGCATATTAAATTATTAAAATGCCAAACATGATTTGGGATAACCTGTTATATTTCAAACTTCCTTGTGCACTTCTCAAGGACCACTGCACCACCAATTCATCCTTCTTTCATAATAGCATATAGTAAGTTCTCACACCGAAACTAACAGAACCGATGCTGCAAAACATATGTTTCTTTAACTTTCACAACACAAAGTACAGGAAACTTGTCCAAAAAAATTTCAAATTTAAGAATGATGCACTGACAACTGATGAAATTTGTGCTACCTTGGCATTTATAAGAACAATTTTTCAATGGAAACTTGTGTACCATGTAGTCATGGTGCACAAGTATAGATTCATGAAGTCATTCCATAAAGTACTCCCTCACTAAGCACCAATAATAACATTAGTCCACAAAGAGCATTGTCCATTGATTACCACTCTCTGTGGTAATCAATTGACAAATATAAAGTACTGCATATGGGAAGCAGTAACCCCAGAGTAACGTATCAACTGTGTGGTACTACACTGACAGTGCTGGAGAATGAAAAGGACCTGGGGGGAATTGTGTAGGCAGATATGGTTTTCTGAGCAGTGCAGACGGTCTGCAAAAGAGTAGCATGTAGTGTCTTGTCAATGATATACCAGAATTTTTCTAGCAGGGATAAGGAGGTGATTATTCCCTTGTATAAGGCAATGGTCAGGCCACACCTCGAGTACTGTATACAGGTCTGAAGGCCTCATTTTAGGAAGGATGTAGAGCTGCTGGAGCGAGTGCAGAGAAGAGCAACAAGATTAGTGAATGGAACAAAGGGTTGCTCTTAGGATAAAAGGCTTAAATTTTTCAAATTACAGTGTCTGGAGACTAGGCACCTACGAGGTGATCTGATTAAGGTGTATAAAGCCTTGAATGGTTTGAGCATGCTCAATGCTGATGGTATTCTTCCTCTTGCTCAGAATAATCACCTGAGAGGGCATAAATTCAAATTGAGGAAAGACAGATGTAGGATAGATGTGCGGAAGTTTGCCTTTAGCCAGCGGGTAGTTGGTTGGTGGAACAGACTTCCATCCTTTGTTGTGGAAGTTGATAGCCTAAATAAATTTAAGGCTGAGCTGGACAGGTATTTGAAACGAAAGGAGGGGTGAAATGGGAGCGTTTTTTTTGGCTGATGCTCCATAAGCTTGCTTTCTTGCATCATCATGTGCCTCTACTAATGCTAAAGTACAGGTCAATGTTGAAAAAAAGTCACAAGTTAGGGTTGAATGCGATTCTGCCCAGAAATGATCAATTCGGCCCTGGAGAGATTGTGCAAGGCTCAAGGGGTAGAATTTTTTTCAGCCTGGTCTGTGCTTGTTGACAGGAGAGACTGCTTCTACAGGGATGGGATACACTTAAATAGAAAGGGTGCAAGAATATTTGCTGATGCTATTGAGGCAATGTTAGGTAGGTCAGAAAACTGCTAGCTTGGGGGGATACACAAACTAAAAAGGTTAACAGTGGCCGCAGGCAGAGGCAAAATTAATTCTTGCACTGCTTCTATTAGAATGAGTGGCAGCCTGGAAAGCAAGGTAATGGAGATTTCCAGGAATGCTGGGAGTCATAGTGGAACAAGTAAATACATGGGCTGTCTTAAGGTAACTGAATAGGAACAGGTGCATGTATACTTGCATGTACAGCAATGCTAGGAGTATAGTTAAATTTGATGAGCTTGTGCTAGTCAAGACATCAAAGGCAGATATTGTTGGGATATCAGAGAGGTGCTGTCACACAGATAAAGCAGTGCAGAATTGGAATTTGAGGAGTAAAATGTGCACAGGAAGGATAGACAAGACAGGAAGGGAGGAGGGGTTATGCTGTTAGTTAAGAAACAACATCTAAGGAAGTGCATCCAATTGATGTTGGTGGTTGAGTCTGTTTGGTTTGAAATAAGCACAGGAAAGGAAAAATGAGAGTAGGTGTGTGTGTGTGTTATAGGCCTAATGAATATGATGAGTATAATGAGCAATTGTGCAGAGAAATAGAGTGGGCCAGTAAATCAGAATGTCTTTTAATGGGTGATTTTAACTTTCCAGATATTGACTGGAACTTGTGGATTGGTCGCTCACACACTAGCAAGAATTTTGTGGATTTATTGGATGACTGTTTTCTACAGCAACATGTTCGAGAGGCAACCAGAGGGAGTAATACTCTTGATCTCATTATCAGCAATGATTATTCATGCATTAAGAATTTGCAGATAAAGGAACCACTGGGTGACAGCGATCACTATGTACTGATGTGGGAATTACTTAAAGATATAACTACCATCACGGCTGAAGGGAAGGGCTTTTGCTTTCGTAAAGGTGACTACAGAGGTTTCAGACAGTTTTTAAATTCTGTACAGTGGGATCAATTGATGTGTTACCAACGTTGAATTCTAAACTGGAAGCCTTCGGGGAATAAATTTTGGAGGCTACTAGGCTTTTCATCCCAACTAAGAAATATTGTTCAAGGTTTAGGCCTAAATGGATGTCAGATGAATTAATGAGGCTTGTGGCAGAGAAGAAGAATGTATGGGATGCATATAAAGTATCAGGTGACACAGAAGCCTGTGGCAGGTATAAACTAGTCTGTAATCAAGTCACAAAGGAGGTTAGGCAGGCAAAGGCAGATTACGAGAAATCGTTGGCAAAAGATGCAAAGAAAAACAGCAAAGAGTTCTTTACTTATGTAAACTCTAGAAGGAAAGGTATGAATCCGATTGGACCACTTAACATAGATGGGTTGACTATTGATGATCATGCTCAGGCAGCTGATAAATTGAATGAGAATTTTGCATCTATATTCACACATGAGGAGTTATTCAATGAGGGGAGTGCCAGCAGGTTATCAAATGCTAACAGGGAGCTAAGTGATTTTGTAATAACTGAGAGCAAAGTGTAGGAGAAATTGATGAAGTTAAACATAAGGAAGGCAACTGGGGTTGTTGGAATCTTTCCAGTTATATTAAAGGAAGTAAGCAAACCCTTAGCCATAATTATGAGAGCTTCCTTGGACTCAGGGAAGTCCCCATGGACTGAAGGTGTGCAAATGTATCACCAATTCACAAAGGGATTTAAAAGGTGAAACAAGTACAGACCTGTTAGTTTAATTTGTATTCCAGGGAAAATAATGCAATCACTGGTTAAAGCACTGCAGGATCATCTAGACAAGACTGCAATAATAGTTAAGACACAGCATGGGTTTGTTAAAGGGAGGTCTTGTTTGACCATTTGATTGGATACTATGATGTGGTCACAAAGGAACTGAATGCCAAAAATAATTTTCATATCATATACTTGCATTTCAGGAATGCTTTTGATATTGTTGCACATGGAAATCTGCTACACAAATTGGAGCTCTATGGCATTAAGGGTAAGTTGCTACAATGGATAAAGAGATGGTTGAGTGGGAGACGACAGAGTGGTAATCAATGGACACTGCTCTTCGTGGACAAATGTTATTAGTTGAGTTCCCCAGGGTTTGGTGTTGGGCCCATTGTTGTTTTGTATATTTATCAATGATATCGATGAAGGTATATCAGGTTTAATATCCAAGTTTGTAGATGATACAAAGGTTGGCAGGGTTGTTAACAACAATCAAGACAGTATGCTACTCCAGCTGGATCTAGATAAGTTGGGAAAATGGGCTGAGAAGTGGCAACTGACATTTACCATTGACAAATGCAAAGTACTGCATATGGATAGCAGTAACCAAAGATAAATGTACCAGCTGTGTGGAACTACACTCAGGGAAGTGGAAAGTGAAAAAGACTTGGGGGTAATTGTGCAGTCAAATATGAAGTTTATTGAGCAGTGCAGATGGGCTTCCTGGGCAGATCACGGTCTTGTCAGTAATATATAGAAACTTTGCTAGCAGGGACAGGGAGATGATTATCCCGTTATACAAGGCAATGGTCAGGCCACACCTAGGGTACTGTGTTCAGGTCTGCAGGCCTCATTTTATTACGGATGTAGAGTTGCTAGAACGAGTACAAAGAAGGGCAACAAGATTGGTGAGGGGAACAAAGGGGTGCTCTTACCAAGAAAGGCTTAAATTCTGCAAATTGCAGCACCTGAAGATTAGGCACCTACGAGGTGATCTGATTGAGGTGTATAAGGCCTTGAATGGGTTGAGCAAGCTGAATGGATTCTTCCTCTTGCTCAGACTAAGAACCTGAGAGGGCATAAATTCAAATTGAGGAAAGATAGTTGTAGAATAGATGTGTGTAAATTTGCCTTTAGCCAGTGGGTAGTTGATTGGTGGAACAGGCTTCCATCTTTTGTTATGGAAGCTAATTGCCTAAATAAATTTAAAGCTGAGTTGGACAGGCATTTGGAACGAATGGAGGGGTGAAGTGGGAGGGTTTTTTTTTGGCTGATGCTGCGTAAGCTTGTTTTCTTGCATCGTATGCCGCTACTAATGCTACTCAAGCTGCAATTACAGCCTTGCAACAATCTGGCATAGAGTTAATCAACTTCTGGACATACAGTTGCCCAATTTCGTGGTATCACACACTTACAATGCTCTCCTGCAGCTGAATCTTACTTGTTGGCTTCTTCTGAGCAATTTTATATGACATTATGTACCAGAAATTTTCAATAGGGTTCAGATCTGGACTGTTGCCGGACCAGTCCAACACTGTAATGCCAGCATTTCTGAGGTATGACTGCACCTTAAGGAAAAAAACAAGGGAAAACATTGGTGTCAGTATGTTTTTAAGCCTTGTGAGCCAAGAAGACAAACTCATCATTAAATCTAAATAGCATAAAACTTACTAATTTTGCTGTGTGGCAAGGTGCTGAGTCATGTTGAAAAATGCAGTTTTGGACGTCTGTGTGGTGATCCCTAATAACGGGTTTCAGGCACTCCTTCAAGGTAGCAATGTAGGTTTCTGCATTCACCGTTTTATGCATCCCCAGACCATCTGAACAGCAGGAAACTTTACAGTGTGTTATGCAGTCAGGATGGTATGCCTCCAATTTTCTTTTTCTGACATATCGCTTCCCATCCAAGCCATGCAAGGCTGAATTTCAATTAGTCAGAAAAGATGCTCTTTTGTCCATGAAACATACGCCTCATGTTTCATGGACAAAAGAGCTTAATTTCGTTTGTTTGGTGTTTCGTGTTTCATGAAACTCCACACAGATGTTCATTGCTCTTTTGTCCATGAAACATGAGTTTCAGCCCAAGAAAGTCACTTCTTCCTCATTTGTTCGGTCAACAAAGGCTTCTTCTTGGGCCGATTGGCATGCATACCAAATTCCAAAAGCCATCTTTGGATAGTTTGTGCACTTGTTTCAACACTAGAGGCCATCTCAAAGTCCAATTTTAGATCAGGAGCACTAGCATGGCGATTATGAACGAATGGTGGTTTCAAATATCAATCTTGGGAAGGCATAACCACTTTCTTATGGCCTGATCCAGGTCTTCTTTTCCATCGCCAGTTTTTTCACGTTTTAATTTCAGCATCCGGGATACTGTTGACTGGTGGCAGCCTATTTTATCAGCGATACAGAGAGT
Organism: Mastigoproctus giganteus; assembly: GCF_048544385.1. Taxonomy (NCBI): domain Eukaryota; kingdom Metazoa; phylum Arthropoda; class Arachnida; order Uropygi; family Thelyphonidae; genus Mastigoproctus; species Mastigoproctus giganteus. The sequence continues at coordinate 176,578,465 of NC_143580.1, forward strand.
AGTAGAAAGCCCTTCCTGGTACAGAGCAACAGCTACACTTTTTTTTCTTGATATCAACTGAACATATGGAGCAATGCTTATACCTCTGCAAAACAGGATGCTAATGAGCGTGTATACCCTTCCAATGCTGTATTTATAGAAATGGCTGATGCAATACCTTGAAATTACTGTCTGATGCATGATGCAATAGAAGTGTTATCTGACTCAATATCTCTGCTTTGCGACAAACAAAATGACTGTAATCAAACAATATCTTATACATTTCACTACAAATGTTACTTCTTTTTAAGGTGATGCAGTTTTTTTTGTCCGTCACTGTAAATACACAAATCAAAGGAAATATGTGCTGTCCTCATATGAACACTTTCAGGAGTAACCTGTAGATCTACGTTTTTCATGTGCCAACTCTGGGAGTAAGTATACAGTTCTACAATCTAAGGGCTGCTTCAAACAGTGTATCCATTAATGTACGAAATATTCTTGAAATGTTTCGAGTACACGTTGCTATCTCTTATCTGTGTTTTCACATAATTGTAGACAATTTATAATAGATGGCAGCACGAAAACACCTTTGAAAATTACAGAAGGATATTGCACCCGTTGACTTCGTTTGTTTTGATTTGGGGCTTACAAAAGTTGAAACTAAAGAATTTTTTTGTAATCCAGATTCAGAAGTTAATAAAACTGTTCCAAGTAGATATAAATAGATGTAAAAGATACTGATGGATCAAAAAAAAAAAAAAAAAAAACGAACAGGTTTTATTTACATTTTTTAAATTCTGATTTTAAAGTTTTATTTGTGTTGATCAACTAATAAGGTTCTACTAAAAGTAATATAAAAACAATATTAGATTGATGATCATTGAAGAAAAGTGATTCTTTTCAGTTTTCAGTTTCACGCTATGGGACTATATCTGGACTATTACAGTTATATCTATAGCACTGCTACAGTTGCAAGATGCCTCCGTAGCCGGGTGGGCAGGAGCAGCAGTGCGTAGCACATGCTTCTTGATTAGACCGGGGTTTGAGCCTGTGACCACCAAATACGGAGGATGCAGAAAGGTCAGGAATGACTATCACATATCCCCGGAGCAATATGGCCTTAGTTGCTAATGTTCCTAAAAACCAAATAACAAACAAACAGCTACAGTTGCAGTTATAGCTTTAATATTCTTAAGGATGCTACCATGCCCAGCACCAGCTCAAAAATGAACCACTGCTTCTGGATATGGTGACATCTTTGAGAGGAATTATGGGGGTTGGGGGGGGATTTTTTTTATTTTAGCATTAATAAGATTGAAATATTTCCTGCACTTGTGTCACTGTCCTCACAAGAATTACAAAATCACATTGACAGAGTAAAATGAGGTGAATATAAGATAAAAATAACCCTATTAACCTCTTCTTCTTTAATCTTCAAGAAATTGAAAAGGGTCTTATCAAATGGCATAGCAATACTTGAAACACTTTGAGGTCTTCTCCTTTCTATGGCTCTTCTTGTATTTAACTGAAATGACACAAATTCTAAGATAAAGGATATATTATTCTAAGACAGAAAAATTTCAAAACTTTATTTATTTAGTATATAATATTCCTCATTATCTGCAAGCACAAAAAAAAAAAAAAAAAAAATGTATAATTTTTTTAATACAAAAGTAAAAAAGTCTGTATAAAGATATCTACTAAATATACAATTTCATAGACAGAAATCAATAAGGTCTGCTATGTTGTCATCCTTTAATTTTTGTAGCATAGGTACTTGGGGCATCATTTTGGTAATCAAATGATATATCCTTTTACATCCTTTTCCAATTTCTTAACAGGGAGTATGGGAAGAGGAGGATATTTCTCTCACATGCCCCTATATAAAAACTGGAAACTGATTCAATTTGCCTGTGTGGTTTCAGCATTCAAATGATATTTATATTATATCCCTTTCCAGTTCATTAACAGCAAAATACGAGGGGATGAGTAGTAGAAATAAATAAATAAATTTATTCTTGAGACAGCTGAGGACAGATGACATTACATATTCATTATGATTCCATGTATACTGATTTATTACGGCCTGCCAGAATTTTTTGGTGATACAGTTCACGATGGGCTATGCATTTTTCATGACAGCACACAGGTTTGAACTTGTGACTGCACCAAAGCTGGTCAAGTTTCTTCATATGTTCTTGCATGAAGAAAGGTGAAATTTTCATTTGGTACATTGAATGAAATTCCTACATTTATGCTAACTAAATTAAACAATTATAATGACTCTAGGCTGATTCAAATAGCGTCATGCTATTTCATTAGAATCACTGAATCACAGCTTGAAACTGAAATTTTAAAATCTTATCTAATGTGACGTCTCTCACATACTTGACATTGTAACAATGACATAAGTAACACTGATCACCTCATTTACAAATATGCCTTGATCAATAATGATATAAAAATGTGTGATTTCCCAATGCAGATGCTGTACATCTTCTACATGCACACGCTCAACAAAAGAGAGAATATCAATACTTTCAAAATGGAGGATAAAAAAATTAATTAACTATTTTTTTTTTTTTATGTGAACCCCAAACACGAGAGGTATTAGAACCTACAGTACTTAGTACCGTGCTTGGGTTGGAGGTTGAGAACATGAAAGAATATTTGCTGACATTGGACTTGAACTTCTGTAGATTGTAATTTTCACGAAATACGTATGAAGGAAGGTTGTTCCAGAAAACGGCAGTTGAATGAATAAATGAGGAAGATGAAAAGTTGGTTCTGTGGGTTTGAAGTTGGACAGTAAATGGATGTTGGCTGGTGGTGGCACGTGTTCGGACTGTTTTGAAAGAGAGAGCAGGAATTATAGAAGCCAATTCAAAAGAACAGTGCCCATGGAAGTATCTGTAGAAGAGGCACGCAGCAGAAACAGAGCATCTATGAGAAAGCGAGTGGAGAGACTCTGTTAGAGATGAATCATTAATTAACCTAACTGCCCTCTTCTGAATGGAATCAAGAAGACTGAGAGAGGTTTTGGGGGCACCACCCCAGATGTGGGAACAATATTCCATGGTAGGGCGGATTTGCGATTTATACAGAGTGAGCAGCTGTTTGGAAGAAAAGTAACGCCGAGAGCGAAACAGAAAACCAAGTTTTTTAGATGCAGAGGAAGCAATATTTGTAATGTACTTATGCCAAGAGAGATTAGAAGTCAGAGTAATCCCCAAAAGAGATATATCATTTTGCCTAGAAATAGGAGTGTCACTAAAGATAAGCATAGGAGCAGAAGAATCCTTTTTGCAAGATATAAGACAAGACTGAGTTTTAGAAGGGTTGAAATCAACTAAGTTGTCTTTGCCCCACTGGAGAATTACTTGAAGATCAGCATTTAAGGAATTGGTAGCAAATTTTCGAGAAGTTGAAGCTGATTGAGCAGGACAAGGTTTCTCAAAACAGAAAGTGGAATGCAATGTGCTATCATCAGCAAAACTATGGATAGGATTTACAATCAATGGAAGAAGGTCATTAATATACAAGAGGAAAAGAGTGGGGGGAAGAACTGAACCTTGGGGGACACCAGAATTAGTGGAGAAGTTAGAAGACAGAGAGCCATCTACCATCACCCTCAGTGAGTGGTCAGAGAGAAAACTGGATAACTAATTACTAAAAACAGTTGGCAAACCATAAGATGGAAGCCTGTTTAGAAGACTTTTATGCCAAACATGATCAAAAGCCTTTGAGATGTCAAGGGAAACTACTTGTGTTTCACCGAACCTTTCCATTGAATTAGTCCATAAATGGTTAATATAAGCAAGAATATCACCAGTGGATCGACACTGACGGAATCCATACTGGCGATCATTGATCAGACGGAAGGTTTCTAGGTAGTTTAAGAGTTGGCGGTTAATTGATTTCTCCATTACTTTAGAAAGAGTAGAAGTAATTGCAATGGGACGATAATTGGATGGGAGGGATTTGTCACCCTTTTTAGGAACTGGCTGGATATGAGCAAATTTCCAAGCAGAAGGAAAAACACCTTTGGAATAAGAAACTGAAAAAAGGCGGCAAAGAATAGGAGTAAGTTCAGGAGCACAGGTTTTGAGAACAAGTGGAGAAACACCATCAGGACCTGGAGCTTTCTTAGCATCAAGATTCATCAAAATCCTTCTGATATCCTTTTCATGGAAGATCACAGGAGGCATTGAATGGAGCATGTTGGGAATGGTGGGAGGTGTTTTACCAAGATCATTAATACATGAGCTGGAAGAAAAATGGGATGCTAGCAGGTCAACTTTATCCTTGGCTGAAATGACAACAGAACCATCTGGTTTGGACAGAGGTGGGAGCAGAGATGGGCAAAAGTTGCAGCCAATAGCTTTGGCAAGAGACCAGAATGCTCGGCTACCATTAGGGCAAGAAGCAAGTTTTCTACTCTTAGCCTGTTCAAACTCTAGTTTGGACTGATTAATAACTGCTTTACAATTGTTGCGAGCTTTGGTGTAGGCAGAAAATGAAACTGAAGAATTAGAAACAAGCCAATTACGATATGCAACATTCTTCTCTTGAACAGCCTTAGCATATTTATTGGAAAACCAAGGTTTAGATAAAGGACGAGATTTTAAAGTGGAGTGTGGGATAAAGGATTCCATTCCTGCAAGAATAATTTCACTGACACAATCTGAGCAAACTTTGACATCAGAAGTTTTGAAACAGTAATCAGACCAAGGAAAAGAAGTCTCGCAGGTCATCCCATTTTGCATTCTTGTAATGCCAAACAACACGAGAATGGGAATAGCCATGAGATAAAGGTTCCATTGGAGAAGAGACAATCACCAAGTTGTGATCTGAAGTGTCTAAAGGACCTCTCACTTCGACTGTGTACTTAGAAGGGTTGTTTGTGAGAAAAAGATCAAGAGTATTGGCTGTATGATTAGGATTGTCTGGGATTCTTGTAGGTAAATGAACAATCTGTGCTAGGTCATTAGTAATTGCAAAAGCCTCAGCATCTCGACCTGCTGGGTCGGTGTGACTAGAAAACGGAAGCCAGCTGGAGTTGTGAACATTAAAATCACCAAGGAAAATTACCTCACTGTTAGGAAAATTGGACTGGAGAAAGTCAAGTTGCAAAGAGAGGAAGTCAAAGAGCTCCAAGTGATTAGTGGAGTTGGGAGAACGGTAGAGACAACAGATGAATTTGACACAATGAGGTAGAGAGATTTTAAGCCAAAGAAGATCAAAGAGAGGAGATTCCAAACTGCCAAGTCTCTGACAGGGAATATCAGAATGGACATATGCACAAGTACCACCTTTGCGGCAAAAGGATTGAAGTATGTAGAAATATTTTTCAATTTCTCACATGTAATAACAAAGATCGTTTCATTTTTTCTACCACAATAGTCATGCAGCTCGATATATATGAACCATACATTAAAACATGAGCTATGCTGATTAGTATGTATAACTGTACTTAACTGCTAAAAGAGATGGTATCCTCATTTTGGGATATTATTTGCTGTTTAATACTTGTATCCAGGCAAAAAAGTGACATTCCTCTCTTTTAGCTTTTTCACTTATTCAGTAAATGTTGTCATTCACTTATGCAGACTGTTCTCACAAATTACAGTTACATAACCTGGTAGCTAGTCATATAGTGCTTGTATGAACACATGATTGATTTGACTTGCATCAATGGTTGAAAGTGAAGAGACAGAAAATAAACAGCGTGTATGGGTACAGCTGGAAAATGCACATTTGATTATAATTATTCATCTAGGTTGTGTGGAATTAAATTATTTTTTGCACATGTTCAAATTGGAACATCGAACATGTTCGAACATCTTGCAAATCAGTTGTTGGTTTAAGGATTTATTAGGCGCATCGGCAACTATGGCCATAGTGCACTATACATATGGTAAGTATTAATGCTATTTCCTGTCAGATAGAGATAATTGCAAAAAATAGTACCAGCAAGTTAGTTTTTAACTAGTTAAAGGAGGTGGTATACATTAATCATTTTGAGAAAGGTAAAAATGCTTGAGACATTTGCTTTATTGCCTAAAAGTGAAATAAGTGTAAGAGGGTCTTCTGTTGTGGCTGGAGTGAAAAGATTCTGGTGTTCACTTGTATATTTTAGACATTCAAATGATTGCAAATCAGTGTGTTTTTTTTTTTTTTTTTTTTTTAAATTGTGCTTCATCGTAGTGTATAGTTGCATGTGATATTTCCCTTTCAAGCTACTTCAGGTAATCTTTTCCATAAATTAGAAACTTATTTAAGCACACAAAAACCTGATTTAATTCCACACAACCAAAGTAAAATTTCACAATTCAACTGTAATGAAATATACAATTTTATAGCTGTTCTAAATTGACATCACACAGATCATCAGCTCACACAAACACTGTATGACCAGCTTACATAGCTGTAATTTGCAATAGTGCATCCAAAGTTAAAGTTCACCGAATGAGTGAAACACACACACAAAAAAAAAAAAAAAGTTAGTTAATGTACACAATGCACTACATTTCAGGAACATTAACAAATAGTAATAACTCATGATTTATAACAAAATAAGTCAACCCATCAACACAAAAATTTGTTACAAAGATTTCTAAAATAATCTATATAAGCATTAAAATTTTGTAGTGAATCAGCACACATGTTCCAAAATTATAGTAATATTTCTATAGGGGGTAAAACTGGGGAGGAAATGCTATGAAATCAGCACTGAACTTAGAACAACAGAATACATGTTGAAAATTTGGTAGCAGCCTACACTTTTCTTGTCAATTAATATGAAAACATACTTTCATTTATGCTGAGTTTTGTAAGGTGGAGGAGGGAATGAGGGCTATGAAATTGTAACTGGACCTAGAAATTTCCCAAGAACCAGCTGAACACAAACTAAAAATTTGGCCTTAAAAAAAAAAAAAAAAAAGTTCTTCAGCCCACCCCCTCCAGTGACCAGGAGGAAATCTATTCTTTTATATGAATAGATTTCCTGGTCATGAGAAGAGGCTATGATTGATCTTAAAAGCTTTCCAAGGACCAACACAACGTATGCCAAAAATGTGATATCAATTGAACTTTTTCTTATTATTAATATCTAAACATCCAGTAACATAATTTAATTACAAGTTAGGTAATCTAGATAGTGACATTTCAGGCACATACTACTTTTTTCTAAATTGATTTTTTTCCTTTTTCTGTTATTAACTGAAATGAAAAGTAAATACAGTTATAAAAGCCCTATCAATTAATTACTAAGATTATAACTTTACAGAACACTTAATAAAACTATAGTTTTTATGTTCTCGAAATTTAGCCATTCAATTTAACTACAACTGTATGTAACTGTTGGTTCTACAAGTTTGAAATAGGACAGTAAAAGGATGCTGACTGATTCAGCATGTGTTTGGACTGCTTTGGAAAGAGAGAGAGAGAGAGAGAGAGAGAGAGAGAGAGAGAGAGAGAGAGAGAGAGTGAGGAGGGGGGAATTACAGATGCCAATTCAGAAGAATAGTGCCCTTGGAAGTATTTATAGAAAAGGCATGAAGCAGAAGATGGATGTGCGATTTGTACAGAATGAGCAGCTGCTCGGGAAAAAAGTAAAGCCAACAGTGAAAGAGAAATTTTTAGTTGCAGAGGAAGCAATATTTGTAATGTGCTTATGCCAAGAGAGATTAGAAATCAGGGTAATCCCAAATAGAGACATATGATCCGGCATAGAAATCAAAGCGTTTTCAAAGATAAGCATAGGAGCAGAAGAATCCTATTTGTGAGAGAAGACAGGACTGAGTTTTAGAAGGATTGAAATCAACTGAAGAATTACCTGGAGATCAGTATTTAAGGACCTGGTGGTGGATATTCGAGAAGTTGAAGCTGTTTGTACAGGGCAAGGTTTCTTAAAATTGGAGGGTGGAATGTAATGTGCTATCATCAGCATAACTACAGATAGCATTTATGGTCAATGGAAGAAGGTCACTAATATACAAGTGGAAAAGAGTGGGAGAAAAAAAAGTGACCCTTGGGGAACATCAGTATTAGTGGAGAAATTAGAAGACAAAGCCATCTACCATCATCTGCAGTGACTGGTCAGAGCTGGATACCCAATTACAAAAAACAGTTAGCAAACCGTAAGATGGAAACTTATTTAGAAGACCTTTAAGCCAAACATAATCAAAAGCCTTTAACATGTCAAAAGTAACTGCTTGAGTTTCACGAAATTTTTCCATTGAATTTGTCCACAGATGAGTAACATAAGAAAGAATACCACCAGTGGATCGACACTGATGAGATCCATACTGGTGATCGATGATGAGATGGAAGGTTTCTTAAAAGTTTAAAAGTTGGCAGTAAACTGATTTCTCGATTACTTTAGAAAGAGTAGAAGTGCAATGAGAGGATAATTTGATGTGGTCACAAAGGAACTGGATGCAGAGAATAACTTTGATATCATATATTTGGATCTAAGAAAGGCTTTTGATACTCTTGCACATGGAAGAACAAATTGGAGCAGTGTGGCATTGGAGGCAAATTGCTGCTATGGATAAAGGGATGGTTGAGTGAGAGAAGACAGAGTGGTAATCAATGGACACTGCTCATCGTGGTTGTTTGTTTGTTTATTTGGTTTTTAGGAGCATTAGCAACTAAGGCCATATTGCTCCGGGGCTATGCAGTGGTCATTCCCTGACCTTTCCGCATCCTCCATATTTGGTGATCACGGGCTCGAACCCCGGTCTAACCAAGAAGCGTGTGCTACGCACTGCTGCTTCTGCCCACCTGGCTACGGAGGCACCCTCATCGTGGACTAATGTTATTAGTGGAGTCCCCCCAGAGTTCAGTGTTGGGTCCATTGTTGTTTTCTGTATTTATAAATGATATTGATGATGGTATATCAAGCTTAATGTCCAAGTTTGCAGATGATACGAAGGTTGGCAGGGTTGTTAAGGACACTAATGATAGTACGCTGCTGCAACAGGATCTAGAAAAGTTGAGCAGATGGGCTGAGAGGTGGCAAATGAAGTTTAACATTGACAAATGTAAAGTGCTACATATGGGAAGCAGTAACCCCAGAGTAACGTATCAACTCTGTGGTACTACACTGACAGTGGTAGAAAATGAAAAGGACCTGGGGGGTAATTGTGCAGGCAGATATGAAGTTCTCTGAGCAGTGCAGACGGTCTGCAAGAGTAGCTCATGGTGTCTTGTCAATGATATGCAGGAATTTTTCTAGCAGGGATAAGGAGGTGATTATCCCCTCGTATAAGGCATTGTCAGGCCACACCCCAAGTACAGAGAAGGGCAACAAGATTAGTGAATGGAACAAAGGGTTGCTCTTATGAAGAAAGGCTTAAATTTTGCAAATTATAGTGTCTGGAGACTAAGCACCTGCGAGGTGATCTGATTGAGGTTTTTTTTTTTTTTTTTATGAAAACCCCAAACACGAAAGGTATCAAAAACCTATAGTACTTAGTATCGTGCATGGGTTGAAGGAGAAGTATGGGGTGGAGGGGGTGGCAGAAACTTTGCTCTAGAGACTAAACATGGGTTTCACCACTTCAAGCCTCCAATAAGCAAAGTGATGGTATTTCACCAGTTGATGAAAGTCATCTAAGCCTTGAATGCTTTGAGCATGCTCAATGCTGATGGTATTCTTCCTCTTGCTCAGAATAATCACCTGAGATGGCATAAATTCAAATTGAGGAAAGACAGATGTAGAATAGATGTGCGGAAATTTGCCTTTAGCCAGCAGGTAGTTGGTTAGTGGAACAGACTTCCATCCTTTGTTGTGGAAGTTGATAGCCTAAATAAATTTAAGGCTGAGCTGGACAGGTATTTGGAACGAAAGGAGGGGTGAAATGGGAGCTTTTTTTTTGGCTGATGCTCCATAAGTTTGCTTTCTTGCATCATCATGTGCCTCTACTAATGCTAATGACTGGTTGGGAGGGATTTGTCACCCTTTTTTTAGGAACTGGCTTGATATGAGCAAATTTCCAAGCAGAAGCGAAAACACCTTTGGAATAAGAAAGTGAAAAAAAAAAAAAAAAAAAAAGAAACAGAACAGGAGTAACTTCAGAAGCACAGGTTTTGAGAACAAGTGGAGAAATACAATCAGGACCTGGAGCTTTCTTAGCATCAAGATTGTTCAAAATCCTGCAGACATCCTTAAAACGGAAGGTCACAGGAGGCACTGAATGGATTGGTACTGGGAATGGTAAGAGGTAGTTTGGAAGAAAAGTAGGATGCTAGCAGATTAGCTTTATCTTTGGCTGAAGTGGCAATAGAACCACCTAGTTTTGCCAAAGGTGGGAATAGAGATGGGCAAACTTTGCGGCCAATAGCTTTGACAAGAGACCAGAATTCTCGATTTGGATAAGAAGCAAGTTTTCTACTATTAGTCTGTTTGATATCTAGTTTGGACTTATTAATAACTACTTTACCACTGTTGTGAGCTTTGATGTAGGCAGAAAATGAACTTGGAGATTTAGATACAAGCCAATTGCAATATGCACCATTCTTAGCATATTTATTGGAAAACCAAGGTTTACATAAAGGACAAGATTTTAAGGTGGAGTTTGGAATAAAGGATTTCATGCCTACAAAAATAATTTCACTGACACGATCTGAGCAAACATTGACGTCAGAAGTTTTGAAACAGTAATACAACCAAGGAAAAGAAGAAAGGAAATCTCGCAGGTCATTACATTTTGCATTCTTGTAATGCCAAACAACACGAGGTTGGGAATAGCCACGAGATAAAGGTTCCAATGGAGAAGAGAATTCCAGGTTGTGATCAGAGGTGCCTAAAGGACCACTCACCTTGACCATATAATTAGAAGGGTTGTTTGTGAGAAAAAGCTTGAGCTTTGGCTGCAAGTTTAGGATTGTTTGTTATTCTGGTAGGTAAATGAACAATCTGTGCAAGGTCATTAGTAATTGCCAAAACCTCGGCATCTTGACCAAGTGGGTAGGTAGTGTAGTGATGGTTGTGTTAAATGCTTATGGAATTGTGCTCCTTTTTTTTTTAATGTTTAAGCATGGTTTAAAGAGTAGTTATTTTTGTAAAATATTTGACATGGATTGAGATAACTTCGGTGAGTCATAGGATAAAATTTTATTGCAGGTATTGAAGAGACACACAAGATATCAGTGTTTGGAAATTGTTTTCGAACTCTAAGAGCGACATATATAGACCATAGCTTCCTAGGCTTACCATAGAGGATTTTCCCTTGTGAAAATTCCCATAGATTTTACATTGTCCCATTGAGATAACATTACGCAAAATGGAGACTTGTTATCTTATTGATTTGGAAATTTACTGGCTTTGGGGTAGCCCCCTTTAGGGAGAAGCCATTAAATATTTATATGTCACTATATACTGGGAATATATCAGTCTTTATTAGTTAGAGTTCACATTTACATTTCAGAAAATGTCCCATAGATTAACATGGTGCTAGTTTTGGGCTACTTTTAAAGAAACTTAAAGTGGCTATAACTCTCTTAATTTTGGAGTTGAGCATCTTACTTTGGAGGAAAAGAATCTACTTGAAATTACTCATTTTGTAAATAATTTTGTGGCACCCCCTGCCTGTTAGGGGCTGAGACCCGTAAACCAACCTTGACGAATTCTTCAACTCTTATGCAGATTTCATCCCGGGTGGGGTAAAGCATCTATATAGACATATATTAAAAATTCAGATATAAGACAAGACTAAAGCGGGTGGGTAAAGTGCCTGCCTGGCAACCCAAAGGTCGCGGGTTCGATTCCCGCCTCGGGCTTGGATCAAAGTACTGCAAAAAAACCTTGGGAGGTGCATTATGGCCACAGAAGCCTATGTGCCAACAATTACCAAAAAAAAAAAAAAAGACTAAAGGTCATTACTTGCATCATTATAATCTTTTTTTTGCCCCCCAAAGCAATTTTAGCAAGGAACTGATTGGGAAATTCCATCAAATAAAGGAGATGGAAAGATATCAGGAAAGCAGAATGTAAACGTGAGAGTGAATAGCTGTTCTCTGAAAGGGGATGTCTGGAACAATTCATAAAAGAAAAACTACAAATTTCATTTGAGACAAAAAAGGCCTTAAATTTATTGCAAGAAATATGGTCAACCTTTGTAAGCATTCACTTTTGTATTAATATTCTAGTTTTTTCTTTAACCAAATTTTGTTCATTTCATTACAGAAGAGTACATAAATTGTTATCTGAAAAACTTATATATAACTTACGAAATAAAGAAAAATGTGTTTTTCTTTTTTTCCAACTTAGAAAATCTTAAAATGTAAAAAGTGAATGTCAATTTAAAAATTTGTACAGCTTAAGGATTGTAACAATATATCAGGAACCCTTATATTCTACAAGTTTCAATTTTCAGGCCTGTGTAATTAAAGAATTTGATGTTCTGAAACAATGCTCAAACTAGGGTTACCTCTGAAGAGATTTAACTAAATTTTGAAAAATTCTGAGAATACAAAATTACTCAAACTATTTTAAAAATAAAAATAAAATTTCTCACTTGGGTTACAAATCCATACTTTCCAGAAAGAATCTTGGTTTCTAACTGGTTTATAGTATACCTAAAATATCCTTTATCTGCAGCATTCTTCCATTTTGATTGAAGTAAGTTGTCAAACTGAATGAAATTCAAATAAAATCTAAGCAAGGAAACTGAAATCATAACCTTATATATAAACAATAGTTAAATTGGAAAGTTAATTAAATTTAAAGTAATCTTTATATTTTTTCAAATATTTATTAACTGTATTTATACAAAATTTACTATAGATTTCCAGTGCTTCTTGACTACTAAGAGAACAAAAAATTCACACATTAAGTTCAATTAATTCTTTATCTGGCAGGTTAAAGTATGACTCACCAAAATCAGTAAAACTTGTCAATTTAAATATCTACTAACGATCATTTAAGTGTGAATTTTAGTATTCCTCCAGTATAATATTCACTTTAGATCTCTATAATTGGAAAAGTTTAGCTGTAAAAAAATTCTTCATGCATGTCGAAAAAACATACTAATGGTATAGTCGCTTCAAAGACTGGAAAATTTCCTTTTGACTACCACTCATGGTTCCAATTTTTAGTATTAATAGTGACATATGATGCAAGAAAGCAAAGTTTATACAGTATCAGCAAAAAAAAAAAAAAAAATCGCATTACCTATCCATCCCTCCAATAGTTTTTCTAGTTATTCCTTGAATTTATTCAAACTACTGACATTCACAACAACAGATGGAAGTTTGTTCCAACAGTCAACTACCTGCAAGCAAACTTCCATCTATTTGCATCTGTCCTTCCTCAATTTGAATTTGTTCCACTCTTGTGTGCAGTCTGAGAATGGGAAGAATGCCATCAGCATTGAGTTAACTTGATGCAATCAAAAGCCCCAAATACCATAATCAGATCTTACAGGTATGTCATCAGATATCAAAATTTGCAGAACTGAAGCCTTTCTTGGTAAGAACACCCTTTTTGTTCCCTTTACCAATGTCATTGCCCCTCTCTGCACCTGCTCCAGCGGATGTACATCCTTTCTAAAATGATGCCTCCAAATCTGCATGCTGCACTCAAGATGTGACTAACCATTGCCTTGTTATTTGTTATTTGGTTTTTTTTTTTTTTTTTTTAGGAGCATTAGCAACTAAGGCCATATTGCTCCGGGATATGCGGTGGTCATTCCCTGACCTTTCCGCATTCTCCGTATTTGATGGTGACGGGCTCGAACCCTGGTCTAATCAAGAAGCGTGTGCTATGCACTGCTGCTCCTTCCCACCTGGCTATGGAGGCGCCAACCACCATTGCCTTACACAATGGTATAATCACTTCCTTATACCTAGCAAAATTCCTGTATATCATTGACAAAACTTCATGAGCTGTCACAGTAGCCTGCCTGCACTGCTCAGAGAACTTCATATGACTACACAATTAAATTAATCCCAGGCTTTTTTCATTTTCCACCAGCCTGAGTGTAATACCATATAGTTGGTACCTCAATCTACAATTACTGCTACCCATATGCAGCACCTTGCATTTGCAAATGTTAAACTTCAATTGTCATTTCTCAGCCCATCTGCCTAATTTTTCTAGATCTTGTTGCAGCAACATACCTTCATTACTGTCATTAACCACCCTGCCAACCTTTGTATCATCTGCAAACTTATACATTGGGCCGGATATACTTTCATCAATATCATTAACAAATATAGAAAACAATGGACTTAGCACTGAACCCTGGGGGTCTCGAGTAATAATGTTAATTCAAGAAGAGCAGCATTCATTAATAACCAATATGTCTTCTCCTACTCAACCATCTCTTTATCCATAGCAGTAACTTGCCCTTAATGCTACACTTCTGAAATTTGTGCAGCAGTCTTGTATGAAAAAGTATCAAAAGCTTTTCTGAAATCCAAGTATACAATAAATTTTTTTTTAAAATTCAGGTCCATGCAAACTTAGTTATTATTTATTTGTTACTTGGTTTTTTTTTAGGAGCATTAGCAACTAAGGCCATATTGCTCCGGGATATGCGGTGGTCATTCCCTGACCTTTCTGCATCCTCGGTATTTAGTGGTGACGGGCTCGAACCCCGGTCTAATCAAGAAGCGTGTGCTACGCTCTGCTACTCCTTCCCACCTGGCTACAGAGACGCCAGTCAGTCATCATAGTATCCAATCAAACTGATCAGACAAGGTTTCCCCTCAACAAATCCATGTCTCACTGCAGTATAATTGCAGTCACATCCAGATGGGCCTGTATTACTTCTTTAACCAGTGGCTGTATTATTTTCCCTAGAACAGAAGTTATGCTAACAGGTCTATAATAATTCATATTATCTTTGATCCCCCTTTGTGACAGGATCCTCTGAATCTAAAGATGCTCTCATAATTATGGCTAAGTGTTTTCTTACCTCCTTTGTTGCTTCCCTTAATATAATTGATAGATCCATCTGCTAAGGTGCCTTTTTATGATTTAGCTTCAACAATTTCTTTTCTACTTTCCTTTTCACTGATCATAAAATAATTTAGTTCCCTGTTAGACTGTAATACACTTCTGACATCCCCTTCTCTAAAAAGTTCCTCACATGTGAATGTAGATGCAAAATATCTATTCAATTTGTCAACAAACTGAACTGGCTAAACAATAGTTAACCATTCACATAAAGTGGTCCACATTTAGCTGTACAGGTGATTGAGAAAAAAATTTTTTTTTTTTTTTTTTAATAACAAGAGTATTGTTTCTAATGGCATTTTTTGGCCTTATATGCAACATAAGATCAGTATTAGAATAAATTTTTAAAGTTTTTCCATTTTAAACTATTTCCTGCCTTTTTTCCCCAAAAAATTGATCGATAAAGTACAGATAACCATGTGATGTGTTTACTGTTGTTATCATTTTTAGTGCACCAGCTAGATGGTTAATAAATTGAACCTATTATCTAAATAAAACAGCAGATTATCCCATATCTTTTACCAGTTACAATTAAGGAAGGAGGCATCCAAGTAGTTTAATTATTTGGTTTCTAAAAATATTTATTCTGAGTAAAGCTTTGATTTGCTACCCAATAAATAATAATAATGCTGCAAATAATCATTAGTAAAGACATGGAATTTGAAAATCAAGCAAAGTAAGTGAACTTTGCTTACTAAATTTTGCTTGCTTGCTTCTTACTTTTTTTGAACAGTTGGGAAGACCAAATAGTTTGCACAGTAACAGAAAACAAAGGAATCTATTCTCCCCCCCCCCTTTCCCCCACCCCACGCCATTGTGCCAAACAGCTAAATATAGAACCTACTTTTGTCTTAACACTGAACATATCATGAAGTTTGATACAATAAGGAAGGTTGGGCAGTGAACAATTGATGATATAATAAGATTAGTTATTAACTTAAAAATACATTAATAATTCCCTACACAGAACCAGAGAAACCATACAAAGAGATATGTGTATGTGTAATGTCACAAAAATATAACATTTGCTACTATAACATAAATGTTAAAAAATATAACATTTTGGGAGAAGCAGCACCAGATCTCCCCGGACGATGCTATCATCGCCGATCGGGAGCATAAGTTCTGGGACCGCAAGTGGCTCGAGAGTTTGCGGATCTGTTCCACAGTGAACATTAACAGAGATAGAGGAACGCGGATCAATCCCCTCTTTGAGGCTACTATCCCCAGAAGGGATGAACGGTTCCACATGACCCACCCTCAAGCCACTTCCGATTCCATAACATAAGAGAAAGGAACACGTGGGAATGAAACACGTGATGAGTACCGTGAACCTGCTGGTATTTAAAGACGCACCGCAGAACAAAGAAAATACCACTGAAGAAGAAGGCAGGAGCCTTCAAAAGCTATGGTTTTATCACTTTTAATTTAGTATATTTTAATATATTTTATTGTTCTTAACCCAGTATATTTTAATGTATATTTCATATATTTTAGTTGTAAAGTTAAATATAATTTATTGTAAATACAGGCAAATATAATTTATTATAAATACATAGTTATCAAGATTTCAGTTTTCGTTTTCTTTGTGTTTTCTTTCTACATAAGGTTGGTGAAAAACATTTAAAACTACAATATATAATAATTTGCTACTATTATAGTCAGACTGCTACTAATAATAAACTGCAGATAATCATGTAGAAATCATTCTAAACGTTCCAGGGAAAAAAAAACAAAAAAATAAACTATGGCTGAAGAGAGGACTGACAATGACAAAGCAGCCATTCACATTCAAAAAGAAACAAGATTGGTGGCAGTTATCCATTAACACTGATCTAGGTTAATGTTAACTGTTTCAGGAGTATGTAGGCAAATTTGTTTTCCAAGGTCGTTTCATATACAATCCAAATAAATCATCAGTTAATGTTTTAAAATCTTCCAGTATGTGCTGCTATTTCATAGTTGTATTTACAACTAATAGACACAGTTTTAATAGATGGCAGCACAAAAATTGTTTTTAAAATCAAAGGAGTAGGAGATTGTAATAAAAAAATAATCACCACCACAATTTTTTTGCCCATAATTCCACTCTGATATTAATAAATCAGCTCAAAATAATATTTAAGGATTCTTATGAAATTTCATGAAGAAACTCACTCCACAGAGACCACCACTGTCAAAACTTCACTAAGGGAGATCCAGATCCACACATTATATCACTTTTGAAGGGATTAAGTGAGTTGAGTATCTATGGTCTTCCTGACAAACTTAACTCCACCATATTTCAGAAGTTAATGTGATTGTGTGGCAGAGAACACACAATCACATTAACTTCTGGAATATATGATTGTACGTGGCAGAAGACAGATGTAGGAAAGACCTGATTTTTAGCATATGTGGGTTGTAAGCACATACCTAAAGTTGCAACACACAATACAAATCTTAGCCATGGTGTAGTGCTGATGAGACCATCCATTTAATTTGATCAAAGGGTTGCTGAGAAGTTTCACAAGAGATACATACAATAAAATTTTGGTCAAATATGGGAAAAGGATATTAGCACTCTGCCCTAAAGACCAAACATCACAGTTCAGTTTTTAAAAGGATAGGACTTCAACTCACTAGGGTATGGCCTGCCATACACTACAGAAAAAGTGAATGAGAAACTGAAGTCTCCAATAATATTTTTAGAAGAGCATGAATATTTATATCATTTGTCAGAATATTTTTGATGCAATTTTTTTTATGAGTAACTTACCCGTACAACAAACTAATTATTAGTTAGTAACAGACTCAAAGTGAAAAAATTATCTAATATGATTCTTTTTTATTCATTTATTTTTTACTCATTTCAACTTTAATTATTATCCTCCCCATCTTAAAAATCTGTCACACCTATTTGGAAATATACTCTGCAATTTAAGAATAAAGTGACTAGATTTTTTGTAACACAAAGTGGGACACCTCATTATGACATGACCACGTTATAACAAGATATCCAATTTTGAAAGTGAAAAATCAAGCCTGAAAAATCGGTAAGCAAAGAATATATAATAGTTAAACACGAAAACTTGATACAAGTATTCTGTTTACTGATGCTGAAAAACTGCACATTAAGTTAGGATACACATCCAAATAATCTTACCGTGGGATGTACTCCAGCCATCCCCTTTGCAAATGTCCTCCACATTGAGGAAAATATAGGAATAGCTGTAGTGCATCCTGTGATCAGAATATCTGAATGTTCTGGATATGTCCTAAAAAAAAAAAAAAAAACAACATGGCCAAAATGCATCCTGGTGGATATAAGGTAGGTTTTAAGATAGCCCAAGCGAAGTGTCCCAGCTGATATAAGATGGATTTTATGGCATAGCTTAAGTGCATTCCAAGGATATCTTTTATGACACAGCCCAAGTGCATCACAGTCCATTTAGCATTACCCCAAGGCACACCGTGTGGAGGGGAGCTGACCTATACCCCAAAAATTGTCTGTATTTTTCTATTTTCACTTTATTTTTTTTTGTCATTAGTAGCTTTGTTCTTATTAAAATATAAAAATATTACCAATTTTTTTTCTGTTAACGAGCCATTAATCTGAATGAAATTAAACCAGTGATGCCCACAGGCCATTTGCACATTATGCAGGATGAACCAAACAAAATAACTCAATTAGAGGTAAACCCTAGCTAAATTATTAGGAGGAAGTAGGAAGGATAACCATGTTTCCTCTGCTATGACTGAAAGAGGTCCTGAAGAATTCCTCCAGTTTTCAGTTGTTGTTGTTATTTGGTTTTCAGGAGCATTAGCAACTAAGGCCATATTGCTCCGGGATATGCGGTGGTCATTTCCTGACCTTTCCGCATCCTCCGTATTTGGTGGTGACGGGCTCGAACCCCGGTCTAATCAAGAAGCGTGTGCTATGCACTGCTGCTTCTTCCCACCTGGCTAGGGAGGCGCCTCCAGTTTTCAGTGGGATTTGAACTAAGACCTCTCTGAATGAGAAACAGGTGGTGAACCTGCTTACTATCTTGGAAACATATGACTCTTAAGCCTTATTTACATTGGTTTAGTAAGCAGGCAAGTTGCTGGAGCACATTGCTAGCTTCTAGTAACCAAATCTATGTAGACCTATATTTTAGTACCATCTAGCAATGATACAAGTTAGGTGAATCAAGTGAACAGAAAGACATTCTATTCTCTACTCTTTTTTTTTTTTTCCCTTACCACACAATTTTCTCATATGACTGTATACTAAACACGTGATTATTATTCTCAAAGCATTTCCAATTCAATGGTCATGGTTTGTGTAACCTTAGTGATGCTGCCAGCGTTGAAAAAAAATAATAAAATGTGAAAGTGAAGAAAAGGCAATGTTGTGAAATCCGTGGGGTTGTATAGAGAACCTTAATGTTTATGAAATGTAGGCATTTTTCGCAACAACCAAACACAGGGTGTGACCAGTTCAGCGCTGTTCAACAATTTGCAATGATGGATTTACTGCAGAGTTCTACAACTGTTTCCTACAGCAAGGTACAACGCTATTTCAAATTTTGTTCTCACTAGTAAAGCATCCCTCATTAAAGTGTCAAAGCACTGAATTAAAGGAGGGATTAGGCTCAAGGAACCAAAACTTTACACACACTCAAGCATATTTTGTATTTTTGAGGATCTTTTTTAACATGTTCACTGCACCAAAGTAATTTGCCATGATGCATATATGCAGTCATTCTTAATTGGTCAATAAAAGTGCTGTAAAAGCAAAGGCACATGAAATAATAATTGTTTGATATCACACTGTTGAACTCTGCTATATGCAGCAACTCTTGGTTGTTTTTGTTTATCATCAACCATGTGCTGTAAAACTTGTTACACAGTTTTATTTGTTCTTTGCTTGTGTTGAGATTAGTACACGGAATAAACTTTTTATAAAATTTTGGGCTCCGTTCTGATTTACAGCTCAGCTCAGCTCAAAAGTAAAATGTCCACTTTTAGCTATGGTTTTCAGGCATTTACTTCGCAACTATTATTTCTTTTTAGGCATATATTAGCATTAGCATTAGTAGAGGCATATGATGCAAGAAAGCAAGCTTATGCAGCATCAGGCAAAAAAAAAAAAAAAAAAAAACCCTTCCACTTCACCCCTCTGTTCGTTCGAAATACCTGTCCAGCTGAGCCTTCAATTTATTTAGGCTATCAACTTCCACAACAAGGGATGGAAGTCTGTTCCACCAACCAACTATCCGCTGGCTAAAGGCAAATTTCCGCACATCTATCCTACATCTGTCTTTCCTCAATTTGAATTTATCAGATCACCTTGCCGGTGCCTAGTCTGCAGACACTGTAATTTGCAAAACTTAAGCCTTTCTTCGTAAGAGCAACTCTTTGTTCCGTTCACTAACCTTGTTGCCCTTCTCTGTACTCGTTCCAGCAGCTCTACATTCTTCTTGAAATGAGGCCTCCAGACCTGTATACAGTACTCAAGGTGCGGCCTGACCATTGCCTTATAAAAGGGAATAATCACCTCCCTATCCCTGCTAGAAAAATTCCTGTATATCATTGATAAGACACCATGAGCTACTCTTGCAGCTCATCTGCACCGCTCAGAGAACTTCATATCTGCCTGCACAATTAAGCCCAGGTCCTTTTCATTCTCTACCACTGTGTAGTACCACAGAGTTGATACGTTGCTCCGGGGTTGCTGTTTCCCATATGTAGTACCGTAAACCCCCGCTATTCGCGGGGGTTACGTTCCTGAGAAATGCCGCGAATACCGAAAACGCGAATACTGAGTTATGGCTCCCATAGTAATAAAGGGGTTCCGTTCCAAAGTATGAAATACAGTATATAAGAAAAACTAGTCTAAAATTGTGTCTATGTATGTATTATATGTACCTTCATAATATGACTATGTACATAGACAGTACATAGTGAAATGCAAGCATATGGCATCGAAATGAAAATAAGAAACAATTTAATATTAAATGTAATATTTATTAGAAATTTCAAACAAATCTTTCAAACCAGCGCCTTTGCTAGCTAAAAAACTTATCCCGCCAGTGCTATCACCAGTTTCGCTAAAGTGTTGATAAAGGAGTTTTGCCTTTTCACCAATGATGAGTGAACTTAACGGAATTTTATTTTGAGTTCGGTCTTCTATCCACAGATTTAAAGCTTTTTCCATTTTTCCTAATTTAACATCACGAGTAACAAGCAAATTTTTGAAGAAATTAGCGCATTTTTTCTTCCGATTGATCATACCGTTGACTCATTGATTTTATAATGTTTTGCCAGTGAGGAGACACTTTCACCATTAGAAAATTTATCCAATAACTCAATTTTATTCGCTAATGTCATCACCTTCTTTGATCTTTTCACATTTCCCTTGTTATTCGTAGCCATATTTTTGTACGGGTTAGAAAAAGTCTGTTTTACACTGCAAAACGGTAGATTTATCATTTTTGTAAGCATATCAATTTATAAATTGATAAATTTATTCAATTTATAAGCATATAAATTAAAAGCAAACAACAAAACCTTCCATGACAAGCGCATAACACATACTGAACAAGGATTAGCGAGAAACATTCACGCTCGCGATTTTGTCACCCCTCTCCCCCCACCCACTGAGCGCTGTTTCGACCGAGAAAGATAATTTTAGCCACGCCCATGTATTTTTATGGCAGAAAATGTTCACGGTGCTTTAAAATTCACATTTTCATTTCATTTTATATTAAATCAGCGACTGCGAAACGCGGGGGTTTACTGTACTTTACATTTGTCAATGTTAAACTACATTTGCCACCTCTCAGCCCATCTGCTCAACCTTTCCAGATCCTGTTGCAGCAGCATAGCGTCAGTAGCATCCTTAACAACCCTGCCAACCTTTGTATCGTCTGCAAACTTGGACATTAAGCTTGATATACCATCATCAATATTATTTATAAATACAGAAAACAATAATGGACCCAACACTGAACCCTGAGGGACTCCACTAATAACATTAGTCCACGATGAGCAGTGTCCATTAATTACCACTCTCTGTCTTCTGCCACTCAACCATCCCTTTATCCATAGCAACAATTTGCCACCAATGCCACACTGCTCCAATTTGTGCAGCAGTCTTCCATGTGCAACAGTATAAAAATCCTTTCTAAGATCCAAGTATATAATATCAAAGTTATTTCCTGCATCCAATTCTTTTGTAACTACATCATAGTATCCAATCAAATTGTTCAGGCAAGACCTTCCCTTAACAAAACCATGCGGTGTCTGAGCTATAACTGAATTCTTGTCAAGATGATCCTGCAGTGCTTCTTTAACCAGTGCTTCCATTAATTTTCCTGGAACAGAAGTTAAACTCACAGGTCTATAATTACTTGTGTCAGCTTTTGATCCTCCTTTGTGAATTGGGGTTACATTTGCACATCTCCAGTCAGTGGGTACCTCCCCTGAGTCCAAGGAAGCTCTCATAGTTATGGTTAACGGATTGCTTACTTCCTTTGCTGCCTCCCTTAATATAACTGGATAGATCCCATCCACCACAGGTGCCTTTCTTGTATTTATCTTCAACAATTTCTCCTCCACTTTACTCTCAATTATTACAAGATCATCTAGCTCACTGCCAGTGTTTACTTCATCTATGGCATTCAACTTTCTGAATAACTCCTCATGTGTTAATATAGATGCAAAATATTGATTTAGTTTGTTAGCTACCTGAGCAGGATCATGAACTGTTGAACCAGCGATATCAAGTGGACCAATCTGATTCATCCCTTCCTTCTAGAGTTTACACAAGTAAAGAACTCCTTGCTGTTTTTCTTTGCATCCCTTGCCAAAGATTTCTCGTAATCTGCCTTCGCCTGCCTAACCTCCTTTGTAAGTTGGTTACAGATCAACTTATATCTATCATAGGCTTCTGTGTCACATGTTAATTTATATGTATCCCATGCATTTTTCTTCTCTGCCATATGTCTTATTAGTTCATCTGACATCCATTTAGACCTGAACCTTGAACAATATTTCTTAGTTGGTATGTAAAGCCTAGTAGCTTCCAAGATAAGTTCTTTGAATGCTTCCCATTTTGAGTTTGCTGTTGGTAACATCATCAGTTGGTCCCACTGTACAGAATTTAAATACTGTCTCAGACCATCATAGTTGCCTTTACGAAAGCAATAACTCTTCCCTTTACCCCCTGATGGTAGTTACCTCCTTGAGTTACCTTCTGCCACTCAACCATCCCTTTATCCATAGCAACAATTTGCCACCAATGCCACACTGCTCCAATTTGTGCAGCAGTCTTCCATGTGCAACAGTAAAAATCCCACTTCAGCACACTGCAATTACTGCCACCTAGTGGTTCCTTTATCTGCAGATTCTTAATGCATGAAGAATCACTACTGATAATCATATCAATAGTATTGCTCCCTCTAGTTGCCTCCCGAACATGCTGATTTAGAAAACAATCATCCAATAAATCCACAAAAGCCTTGCTAGTGTGTGAGTGACCAACCCACAAATTCCAGTCAATATCTGGGAAATGAAAATCCCCCATTATAAGACACTCTGATTTACTGGTCCACTATTTCCCTGTACAGTTTCTTATTATACTCATCAGAGTCATTAGGCTTATAGCACACCCCTACTCTCAATTTTGATCTCCCAATGCTTATGTCACACCAAACTGACTCAACACTGCACTGTCCAGCGATGTCGACTGGCTTCACGTCCTTGGATTTTGTGTTTCTTAACTAATAGCATAACCCCTCCTCCCTTCCTATCCTGTCTATCCTTTCTATAGACATTGTACTCCCCAAATTCTAGTTCTGCATTACTTATATCTGTGTGACACCACATCTCTGATATCCCAACAATATCCGCCTTTGATGTGTTGAGCAATACCTCAAATTCATCAAATTTATTTACCAAACTCCTAGCATTGGTGTTCATGCAAGTATACATGCACCTGTTCTTTTTCTTTGCTACCCTAACACAACCCTTGTGTTTACTTGACTCCCAGCAGTCTCTGAAATATCCTGCATGTTATTTTTCAAGCTGCTTCTCATTCCAATAAAAAGAACAAGAATCACTTTCACCTCTGTCAGTAGCTACTGTTAAGCTATTAGTCCTTGTATCTCCCCAATCTAGC
Source organism: Mastigoproctus giganteus (assembly GCF_048544385.1). NCBI lineage: Eukaryota > Metazoa > Arthropoda > Arachnida > Uropygi > Thelyphonidae > Mastigoproctus > Mastigoproctus giganteus. The sequence continues at coordinate 176,602,560 of NC_143580.1, forward strand.
AGTTTTCCGACCCACCTAACACTGCCTGGATAGCATCAGCAAACATTCTTGCACCCTTTCTATTTAAGTGTATCCCATCCCTGTAGAAGCAGTCTCTCGTGTTAACAAGTACAGACCAAGCTGAAAAAAATTCTACCCCTTGAGCCTTGCACAATCTTTCCAGGGCCGAATTGATCGACAGAGCTCTCATCATATACTCCCTCCTATCATGTCTGGGCAAAATTGCAGACACTTTCAAATTCAACCCTAATTCACGGCTTTTTTTCAACAGTAACGGAGTTGAAGGAGTTGCTCATCAACATTCTGAAAATTATAGTACACTTAACACACCTTCTCAAATATAGGCAGCAGTGAACAAGTTAAGAAGCAAAGTAGAAATCTCCATGTATAGATCTTAATCCATCAGCAAAATCTAAAGTTTTCATCACACATGAAAACTTTAGACTTTGGCACATGTGTGGGGTGAAAATTACCCACACAAATATATTTCCCATTATGCTAAGAAGCCATAAATTACAAAATATATATAGGGAGCAGGAAGGGGTATGCCTTAACAAAGAAACAAGCAATAAAATTTTAAGGGGCCTTTTTTTAAAATACAGATATTAAACTTAGGTGCACACAACATTACAAAAAAATATATATAAATAAATAAAAATTAATTACAACACAATATAATTACAATAAATCATATTCAAGCGTTATCTCAGCTTTGATCTAAGTTCAGAAATGTTAATACACACACAGAGTAAATCTTAATCAGGTAATAAATAACCGTGTTTACATGGAAGTTCCCAGAGCAACTCAAGAAACACCCTCAATATATTACAAATGGAAATGTTCTTGAAAGGTACTACCAAAGAATAGAGGCTATGTCCACATATTTTGAAGTTTTACTGTTTAAGCTTCATTGGGTAATCTTTATTCCAGTGTACATGCTCTTGATTATATCCATTTTCCAACCTAGAGTTTTTTCCCTTATTCATTTCTACAAGAATATCCAAATGTTCATCATATAAAAATGCAGAAACATTTTAATTATCATCTGTTTAAAACAAAGTATCCATTTTTTCACATGCACTTGCTAACTAATATAAAATGCACTGGTCTCAGATGAACATTCACTGGAATGACTTCTGTCTTATTAACAAATGGAAATGATCTACGAAAACAATCAATCATGTTTTTTTTTCTTTATGTTATAACTGTAAAAAAATTAATAAATAAAATAAACACACACACTACAACGAATGTGAAGGAATACTGTCGGCCGATGTAGCACGCGCGTGTCGGGGCTTTCCTGCTTTGATTAGAGTGTCAGTTATCTTTATCATGTAAGGTTCAGTTATTTTAGTTATCTGCTTATTTGCCCTTTAGCAGTGAAAATATTTTTAAAAATTATTCTGCTATATAATTTTAGCCATGCGCCGGCAAAATAGAGTGAGAAAGCTAATTAACTTAGACATTAAGAAAGAAATAATTTCCAAGCGAGAACATGGAAAAAGTGTAGGAGATCTAAGTGCTGAATATGGTATGGCTAAATCAACAATCAGTACAAAATTTAAAAAACAAGAAATAAAAAGTGCACAGGTCGCGAAGGGAATCTCTAGGTTAAGCAATTCACATATCATGGAAACTCTTTTATTAGTGTGAATTAATGAAAAACAAATGGCAGGTGATAGTGTCAGTGAGGTGATTTGTGAAAAGGCTAAACAATTGTTTGAGGAACCTGGTGCTAAGGCTCCTAGTACAAGTACTGTTTCTGTGAAGGAGTTTTTTGGCACAAAGGGGTGGTTTACCGGATTTAGGAAAAGGACTGGATTACACAGTGTTGTGAGGCATGGTGAGGCTGCCAGTGCAGATAGGGATGCTGCTGAGCAACATCGTGAGAAACTTAAAAAAATAATTGAGAATGGAGGCTTTCTTTTGCAGCAGGTGTTTAAATGTGATGAAACTGGCCTTTTCTGGAAGAGAAGGCCACACAGAACATAGCATTGGTAGGTATAAAAGATTATCAACCGAATATTGCCACTGTGGAAATGGGCCTTAATCATTTTAATGACACCTTGATAGCCCACTTTTGGAGGGTCCAAAAATCCAGAATAAAGCAGTTAACTCTGGATTCATTCTTCAAAAAGGTGGACAAATGCCCTCCAACTGATGAACTTCCCACAGGACAGTCACCCAAGATGATTAGGTACAATGACTCCTCTCCTTCCACCTCTATGTGATTTTTTATGATTTTTATTAGGGAAAGTTTGTTTATATTTTCACTGGGGGAATATTGTTTATGCTTTTCATGTGCGAAAGATTTTTTATGCTTTCCATGTACGAAAGATTTTTTATGCTTTTATTATTGAAAATTGAATTATAGTTTTCACTAGGGAAAGATTGTTTATCCTTTTCATGTGCATTAGATTGTTTATGCTTTTTATTAGGGAAAGTTTGTTCATTTTTTTCACTAAGGAAACATTGTTTATGCTTTTCAAATTTTATGTACAGTGTATAAAAGTTAAATAAATTAATTTTATATTATTTTTACACTTATATTTTTAATTTTGTATTATATTTTTCCCATTTAAATCATTGTATTGGATGGTAACTTTGTTCTAGACTGTGGGCCTGGAACAAATTACCTAAATACATATATTTAAATGTATGCTAGAACGAACAGATGCTATAATGAACAAGGTTCTAGAACCAATTACGTTTGTTCCAAAATATCCCACTGTGTGTGGGTATATATATATATATATCTTGAATAAATTTACACAAACTCACTCTGTGTGTGTGTGTGTGTGTGTGTGTACGCAAATTTATCCTACACAAGACACTCATTACCATATGCTTCATTCATCTTTTTAACTGTTTCTGATGCATTTATGCCCCATCTGACACAATAACGAATCACTTATTGCTGTTCAATCTGTATGTCTGACATGATACTTTCTTCAAAACGATAGTCAGTGACACGCAGCTAAAAAACTCTTCATGCAACACTAGCTCGACAAGTATTGGCATGTGCACACCACAGAGTCTGCTCAGTAGTGATCAGAAAGAGTGCTTGTAGCAGCAGTTATGGAAAGTTCATGCAGTAAACATAAAACCTTGCATCGGTCTATGAATTAAATGATCACCCCTCATATATGCCTTCATCAATATTGTTAAAGCACAAAAAGACACTTCTACAAAAAAATACATGATATGGATATGAGTGAAAAGTTCATATACTGTTAAAATAATTTGTCCAATAAAATATTTCATGCTATCAGATTAACTCTTTTGATAGGATCAAAAAGATCCTATATATCACAATCTCAGAAAATAATTATATAATTTCTGAGAATTCAAAAAAAACAATACACACATTAACACTAGAACTGTCACAACAGTCAGTTTGACCATTTGCCTGCTTTAATTGTTGCAGTTCTGCAACCCTTTTAACTACAGAAGTGCGAGTCCATAACACTTTCTGACTTTCCATTAACTCAAGAGCATTCACAATTGAAAATAATTTTGCACACATTTTTCTTTTAATTTTAGCTCTACACCTAAAACTGCCAAAGCAGTCACAATTTGTCTGTTTATAAAATTTCTATAAAATTAGATAATTTTATACAGTTAATCAAGTTTTGCATTTATCTTGTAAGAAACATTTGCGATTTGAATCACCCTGTGGTTTGTGCAAGTACACATCCAGACGTGTATGTCTGCACATCTGTGCACGCCACTTCAGGTCTGACCATGTGTAGAAGTCATTTATTATATATATTACAGCACCATGCCATTTTAGTTTAGTCTGAGTGAAACTTTATGTGGAAAGGTATTTCAACAATTTTTACAGTTTTACAGAGACTGTCATTTGATTGCATTACTAAAATTTGACAATCTCATGGTCTTATCCAAGAGCAGATTCAAAAATATCCAGAGGAATTAGAAAAGCTATCTGAAAATGTGACTGGAGATTAATTTAGAGAAAAGAAAGTGGCAAATAGATTCCTAATGAAAGAGGTGAGGAATCTAGTAGTGAAAATGATACTTCTGATCCTTGTACATTAAGTGATATTGTAGATGATAATATCACAGCATCATAATTGTAAAAACTGTATCAGTGGGCAGCAAACATACTTCAAAGTCTGGGCACATGTCGGAAGTTATAAATCTGGTGGTGCTTCAGCTGGACGTGCACTAGAAAGGAAAATAATTCACAATAACCCTGGGACAACTCTTTACACGACAAAATGTGTGTTCTGGATTCTGTGGTAAGTGCAACATTAGCAACTAAGGCCATATTGCTCCAGGGATATGTGGTGGTCATTCCCTGACCTTTCCGCATCTGGTGATCACAGGCTCAAACCCTGGTCTAATCAAGAAGCGTGTGCTATGCACTGCCGCTCCTGCCCACCTGGCTACGGAGGCACCTGTAGTAAGTGCGTTTCAAATCTTTGTAGACATTTCAATGGTAAAGAGTTGTCCCAGGGTTATCGTGAATTATTTTCCTTTGTAGTGCACGTCCAGCTGAAGCACGAAGACAACTGAAGGATAATAATTGGTCTACATCCATTCAAGAATTTGATGCCTTTATCGCTGTACTTTTAGCTTGCGGAGCATGCAGTGCTAGAAATTTAGAACTGGAGAGTTTGTGGTTAACTGTATAGGGAACTCAATTTTTTAATGATACAATGTCACGTAATAACTTTTGTGAAACTTAGCAGTTCATAAGTTTCGACATACATTCTTCAAGGAAGAAGCGGCTACGAAATGAAAAATTTGCTTTAGCTTCAGAAACATGGTGCAAATTTATTTCTAACTATAAAGCTTGCTATACACCTGCAGCAAATATTACAATAGATGAACAGTTATTTCCAACTAAAGCCAGATACCGATTCACCCAGTACATGTCCAAAAAAAACCAGACAAATTTGGTATATAGTTTTGGTTGGCAGCTAACAAGTTCAAAATATCTGCTGAATCTTATTTGGGGAAAGACTATGCAACCAGCTAGTCAACCACTTTCTGAATATGTTGTTCTAAAATTAATGGAACCATTTTTGAATCGAAGTAGAAATGAAACCACTGATAACTTCTCTACCAGTTTTGAATTGGCAAAGAAATTAGTCCAAAAAAAAAAAAAAATATTACTATAGTGGGAACTGTGAATTGTGCTTGTAAAGAAGTTCCAACATCCATACAAAAAAGGCAGAATTATATTCCACTTTAGTTTTCAAACTTGGTTCCACTCTGAAAAATTATCAGGCCAAAGCAAATAAAAATGTCATAATCTTACGTACACTTCATACAGGTGTTGCAATAAGTAATGGTACAAAAAATAAGCCTGACACAGTATTATGTTATGACAAAAAGTATGGAATTGATGTTTTTAGTAATGCAACCAAATGACTAATATTCAACAAAAGCAGGTTCATGTAGATGGCCAGTTCACATCTTTTTATAAAATATTAGATCTTGCAATAATCAACCCTTGAATTATTAATAAATTGACAGGAAAAGTTATGAAGAAAAGAGATTTTATATTGAATCTAGCTGAAGAACTCAGAAAAGAACATATAGATTCACAGAGAGCAGCAGCTCAAACCAGTAACAATAGCAGCCATATCAAACCTCTCAAAAGGCATCAATGACAAATTAGGCAATACAAGGCAAACAAAACTATAGCTATATGCACAGCACGTAAAAAAGTATGTACGTGGAAAGTGTACAGGAACTGTTTAAAAAACTGTAATTTGTTTAAATTGTGCAAATCAATTTTTAAACTTCAGTTTATTTCACAGACGAAAAAGCTGTGTTCAAATTTTTGTAATCAGAAATATTAGTTTTATGTGTATTACCACAGGACAACACTATGTACTGTTGCCAGTTATTATATCAATGATTATACTAAAATGTTGAAACCACAACTTAGTCTATTTTATGCACAGATACCAAAATGACCAGCAACAGAGATTTCAGGTATTTTTGCAAGCGGGCAGTTCTAGTGTTAAAAAGCTTACACAAAAAACCACAGAAAAAGAAAAATAGTATTGTAATTACCTTTGAATCATATGTAGAGGAAAATTCTTTGGCAATATTAAAAATAAAATCCTTGCTACAATATTCAAAATCATTACATGGAATGGCCATACTTCAGAAGTGAAAAAATTACTTTAATTTGGCACTTAATAGTGTCACAAGAATAATGATCATTCACAACTGCAGTGTTTCTATCTGGAAGGAAGAAAAAAACAAAAAAAAAAAAAAAAAACAGGATTTGATACATAAAAATTATAAAAGATAAATTTCACTGACAGGAATAACAACTATATGTATGTTATTTGAATGCACTTAAGATAGTCATAACCAGATGTATAATCCAATTATTTATTAAAATATTGTTCGAGCCGAGTTTATGCATATTATAAATTGTGGCATTTATTCCTCTACTAAAACAAGTTGTTTATTGGTTTCTTAATATATAATTTAAGATTAATTACATTAATTTTCTTAAGTCTGGGTGGTGATAAAGGAATGGATTAAAAAAATTATCACAATTAAAAGTGAATAAAGCACCAACAGAAGCTGAACAATTTGCCAGTTATAACAAAGAAAGCAGGTTGTCAAATCTTGATAATAATAGCAGCATCACCAACATCAAACATATTCTCTATGGACTGGAAATACAAAAATGATTCTAAAGTTGAGAGAAGTAATAAATTTTACTTTCGTTGCATAAAATTTATTGACTGTCATTAGTGCAGGACTCACTCAAACAAACAGAATTATAGAGGAATTATAGTGTGTTTTTGTTAAAAAGTAACAATGGCCAGATAACTGATGGATAATACTGTTGTTTTGAGAATTTTTGGTGCATCAACAACTTGTCACAGCACATCACTTCACATGCTTTGTATGTATTACGCCTATACAATGCATGTTTGCTGGATAGCCTGCATATTATGCAAAGCAAAAAACCTGAAATATCTTTTGGCAAAATTCCCCTTCCTAAGATTAGCTAACTACACCCTCAACCAGTGGTGATCGAGCAACAAATTAAATTTTGCAGCCTGAGGCTTAAGCCCTTAAGCATTTTAAGGGCTAAAGCCTCAGGAAAGGAAAAGGCCCGGGATGTCCCATTTAACAACAGCAATAAAACTAACAGACTGGCTATGCTCCCATTTGAGGATTAGGTTATAGCAACAGCAGTGGCAATATGACACATACAAGTTTGTGCAAAAGCAGCATATTAGTATGCAGCAATTCTAAAAAAAAAAAAGCTAAAAGCAGCATCATTTTAGTTATATCTCATATTGTGAACACCTTCACAACTGCAATATCATGGCAACTCATTGTGAAGGTATTTACAATATGAAATATAACTAAAACAATGCCTTTTTAGCTTTTTTTTTAGAATTGCTGCATATTAATATGCTGCTTTCGCACAAACTTGTACAATGTTTACAGCTTTAACACTTTTGCTTCCTACATTTCCTTCAACCTTTGACCTGGGATTGAAAACCACAAGATTGAAAAAGACAGACATTTTTGTCATCACTTTTATCTTCTTCCAGTCATATAGTTCCCTGAGGAGCTGTTGTGGCCATCAACAAAATCCTCCAACTGCATTGATCATATGCCATATGAGCGGCATCGCAAAATGTCTCACCCCAAAGTTCACTGATCCTATCCTTCCATCTAGTTGCAGGACTTCCTTTAACAGCAGTTTTTGGAGTTGGTTTTGTTATGGTCTTTGTGGCATCAGATAATGTGGTGGTATGCTATTGCCTACCACATGGCCAATTTTGAAAGGGGCCGGCTTTAATCATAGGAAGAGTCATCATGCATCCCACGAGATGCTCTTGAAGAGGAAAGGTGACTACAGCAAAGCCCCACTCAGTGCCCCCCATTATATTTTTTTTAATCAAGTGAGGTGCCACATTATCACTCTTCCTTTCTCAATCTCCAGCTAATAATGTCCAAATATATTAATGATTTTTGAATTTTCTTAAACATATTTTCATGTTGGTTTGTACAGGCTTAGTCCCAATGAATAAATTTTAAATTATAGCCAGATAAAATGTTAAGTATTTATGCTATGCTGTAACATAGGCAAACAATCAGCTGACTGTTAGAACTAAGAACGTTCCAACTGTCAAATAAATGCATGTGTGTAAGTAGTTGAATAATACCTGATATGGTGCAAAAACACTCAACCCTAACTACAGTGCAACTCGTTAACAAGGTGATCACTAAGAAAAATCAAATAACTCTTCTTAAAATCACATTTTAACATAAAATCCAGGAGCACACAGTAACCACGTTAAGCATAGACAGTACTACCACTACTGGTCACTATATCACTTTTATAGATATTCTAATTTTCAGGTTCTTAAGGCGTTCTCTTCTCACTATGACTGAATTAGTCAGCCTCCGGTGAAGGTTGATTGACAAAAATATCTGGTTTTTCTTCTGTCAAATCGTAAGAAAAAAGTTAAAAAAATAGGGTGTTTTTTCCCCTCCAAGTGGATTAAAAACCTGCAATGCCGAGGGAATCCTTCTCTTTCTCAGGTTACATGGGATGGGGGTGGCACAAATTCAATTTTGAGGAAAAATAGTTACAGGATTGGTATGTGTGAAAATTTACTTTCGGCCAGTAGGTTTGATTGTTGGAATGAAATTCCATCAGTGTTGTAGAAATGTGTAGTTTGAATAAATTCAAGGAAAAACTAGACAAATTATTAGAGAGAATGGACAGGTGACATGGAAGCAATTTTTTTTTTTTTTAGCTGATGCTGTACGAGCTTGCTTTTTTAAATTGTTGCCATTACTAATACTAACAAACTGCCAAAAAGAAAACTTCACAAGATGCAGCTGCCGTTGCTGTGGGGGTTTAATGGTGCATAAGCTGCTTTGTCTCTGATGTGCCTATTTACTTATTATATAAAGAAATCATATTCTAGTACAGTCAGAAAAATCTGTAATCAATAAAGATTAAAAACTCCAGTATTCTTAAGGAAATTGAAAATTTCAGAAATATTTGCCTTGTCACCAATGAGATTCTCTAGTGTTATTGGTTTACAAAGATTAACCAGTGATAGCATTGTTGAAGTTCTGTCTTGTTTATGGTAGGGGCAGTCAAATGAGAATGTGCTTAACAGTCAGATTTACAGAACAATGTGGACACTATAGTGGATCATCTCCTGTGAGTAAATGAAGGTGGGTGTGACCTATTCTTGCCTTTGAAAGGACTACTACTTCTCATCTTGATGTGCGGACACTGCAGGGCCAAATTTTCAGATCCTGTTTAAATTGAAACAGTTTATTATTAGTTTGAGAGTGCCATAGTTCTGTCTATTTTGATAGGCATGCAACATGTATGATTAGTCTGATGCTGGAACAGGGATATTTCTTAAATCTAAGGTGGTTGGATTATTTTAAGCTTTATCAGCCAGTTCATTGCCCATAATACCAGAATGTGCTGGAATCCAACAGAAGGTAACCAATGGATGACGTTTTTCAATTTGCAGTAATAAGTTTCTAATTTCATCTAGAACAGGGTGAATTTTTCCATGAATGAGCTGAGAGAATCAGTGAAATAAAAGATTTTAAATAACAGTCAGAACAAATATTTTATAAAGCTAGTTTAATTGCATATAACTCAGCCGAGAATATACTGAATTCAGAAGAAAGAGATGTTGAAATATTGGTATTCGGAAACACTACAGTTGCTCAGTTTTATTAGTTTTAGAGCAATCTCTATAAATTGGGAACAAATCAATATATCTTTGAGTGTGAACTGCATGAAGTTAGCATTAGTTGAGGCATATGATGCAAGAAAGCAAACTTATAGAGCTTATATAGTCAAGGAAAAAAAACTTCCCATTTCACCATTCGGTCACTCCAAATGTTTGTCTAGTTCAGCCTTAAATTTATTTTTTTTAAGCTATCAAGTTCCACAACAACAGATGGAAGTCTGTTCCAGCAATCAACTACTTGCTGGCTAAAGGCAAACTTCTGCACATCTATTCTACAACTGTCTTTCCTTAATTTGAATCTATGCCTCCTCAGGTTCTTAATCTCAGCAAGTGCAAGTATACTATCGGCACTGAGCCTGCTCAAATCATTCAAGGCCTTATACACCTCCAGCAGGTGCCTAGTCTCCAGCTGCTGCAATTTTATTATTATTATTATTAGCATTATGGTGCAAGGAAGCCTGAGGCTTATGCTGCACCAGCCGAAAAAAAAAAAAAAAAATTCTGAGTTACCCTCAGAGAGAGTCAAAAGTAGAAGAGAATCATTAGCATTAGCATTAGTAGAGGCATATGATGCAAGAAAGCAAGCTTATTCAGCATCAGCCAAAAAAAAAAAAAAAAAAACCCTCTCCCATTTCACCCCTCCGTTCGTTCGAAATACCTGTCCAGTTGAGCTTTAAATTTGTTTAGGCTATCAACTTCAACAAGTGATGGAAGTCGGTTCCACCAACCAACCACCCGCTGGCCAAAGGCAAATTTCCGCACATCTATCCGACATCTGTCCTTCCTCAATTTGAATTTATGCCCTCTGAGGTGATTATTCTGAGAAAGATGAAGAATCCCATTGGCATTGAGCATGCTCAAACCATTCAAAGCCTTATACACCTCTATCAGATCACCTCGCCGGTGCCTAGTCTCCAGACTCTGTAATTTGCAAAACTTAAGCCTTTTATCCAGCTCACGACCCTGGGTGTGCCAAGCCTATACTCACCAGATGTGAGCCCTTGGAGTTTGTAGAACTTAAGTCTCTCTCTCTCTCTCTCTCTCTTGGTAAGATAACCCCTTTGTTCCCCATCTTTGTAAACGCTCAAGCAAATCTACAACCGTCCTAAAATAAGGCCTGCAGACCAGTATGCAGTACTCAAGGCATGGCCTTACCATTGCCTTCTAAAAAGGGATAATCACCTTTTCCCTACTAGCAAAATATCTGTATATCATTGACAAAACCCCATGACCTGCTCTGGCAGCTTGTCTGCATTGCTCAGAAAACTTCATAACTGACTGCTCAATTACTCCCGGGTCTTTTTAATTTTCTACCACACTAAATGTAGTACCACACAGTTGGTACGTTCCTCTTGGGTTACTTCTACCAATATACAGTAATTTGCATTTGTCAATGTTAATCTTCATTTGCCACTTCCCAGCCCAATCTGCCCAAATTTTCTAGATCCTGTTGCAGTAGCACACTGCCATTACTGTCATTAACAAACCTGCCAACCTTTGAATCATCTGCAAACTTCGACACTAAGCCTGATATACCTTCATCAATATCATTGATAAATATACAAAACAACAGTGGGCCCAACAGCGAATCTTGCGGGACTCCACTAATAATATTAGTCCACGTAAAACAGCGTACACTAATTTCCATTTTGTCTTCTCCCACTCAACCACCCTTTTATCCATTGTAGCAACTTCACCTTAATACCATTCTGCTTCAATTTGTACAGTAGTCTTCCATGCATAACAGTGTCAAAATCTTTCCTGAAATCCAAGTATATGATATCAAATTTATTTTTTGCATCCAGTTCATATGCAAAGTTAGGGTACAACTTTGCATATAAATACATATAAATTTTGCTTAATTGGGACCAAGGACTAACAAAAACACTAGTTTAAAAGAAAAATATTTAATAAAATTGCAGTGATTTATACATATTAATACAAATTATGTATTAAAAAAATAAATGAATTACGTAAAAAAGTTATTTCGACGTCAATGGCTTCATAAAATCTAACAAATTCGTCTGACGACACAGCGCCTTTTTTTCATGCAGAATTTCTTCGTAGCAAGCTAATAATTTTTTATTCCTTGCTTTGTAGGTATAACGCGTTCTTCGTTGGAGTCTATGTTTTCTAAAAATTTTTAAGCTCTTTTTAATTGAGCTGAGACCTTCTGTCAAGCTTGCAATTGTCATGTGCTTTTCTGGTGGAACTGGGTCTGAAGTGTCGGATAATTCAGTGACGTTTTGCTCACGCATCTCTATGAGCTCATTCATTGTCAGCTCCTCACTATGTGAATCCAACAGCTCGTTGACATCATCACCACTGATTTCCATATCTAATTGCCCGGAAAGATTAACGACTTCTTTATCATATGAGCGACATGATCAGTTTCTGGCGTTGTTTTCGTCTCGTTTTTGAAAAAAAACGGACAAAGTTTCTTCCAGACACCATTCAATGTTTTTTTGTGAATTTCATCCCAAGATACTTCAATGATTCTTACTGCATCTAAAACATTGAATTGTTTCCAAAAGTCTTTAACAGATATCTCACTATTTTGTCTCATAGCTTCATTCAGACGTGCAAACGAACGCCTCATGTAGTAGGCCTTGAATGTTTTGATGACTCCCTGGTCCATCGGTTGAAGCAAGCTGGTTGTGTTTGGAGGCAAAAACACAACTTTCACACGTTGGTCGAAATTAATTAGGGTGGCAGGAGGGTGACCGGGTGCATTGTTAACAAGAAGGATCAATTTAAATGGAATCTGTTTAGACTTGCAATAATGTTCGACTTCGGGTATGAAGTGGTGACCAAACCAGTCCTCAAAAACGGAAGCTGTCACCCAAGCTTTATGATTTGACTTCCAAATCACTGGTAAGCTAATTTTAGATATTTTTTTAAAACTCTTGGGTTTTCGGAGCGATAAATTAAGAGGTTTTAACTTGCAGTCACCAGCTGCATTCCCGCCGACCACCATTGTCAATCGGTCTTTGGAAACCTTAAAGCCTGGAAAGTTTTTCATTCGTGATAACGATGTAATTTCCGACAAAAGTTGAGCACGAATTCGAACGCACACATATAAATATGACAGTTGGAATGCAAATTCTTGTATATGTGTGCAGCTCATGCAGCAGCAAAGTTGAATTTTGTTCATCTTTCGCTCTTACTCTCCGCCGTCGCACCGTATATCGATAGCATAGGAAAAACGACCTTGAAGATAGTGGGCGGCAATGTTGCCAAATTAAAAAAATCAAGAACCGCGTAACTCTGAGTTCGCGTAAGTCGGGGTATTACTGTATTTCTTGTTTGTTATTTAGGAGCATTAGCAACTAAGGCCATATTGCTCCGGGATATGCGGTGGTCATTCCCTGACCTTTCCGCATCCTCCGTATTTGGTGGTGTCGGGTTCGAACCCCGGTCTAATCAAGAAGTGTGTACTAGGCACTGCTGCTCCTTCCCACCTGGCTACGGAGGTGCCACTGTATTTCTTAGTTGGCATGTAAAGCCTAGTAGCTTCCAAGATTAATTCTATGAATGCTTCCCATTTTGAATTTGCTGTTGGTAATATCATCAGTTGATCCCACTGTATAGAATTTCAATACAGTCTCAGACCTCCGTAGTCGCCTTTATTATGAAAGCAAAAACCCTACCCTTTACCCTTGATGGTAGTTATCTCTGAGTAAATCCCACTTCAGCACACTGATCACAAGCAAATCTACATCCTTCCTAAATTGAGGCCTGCAGACCAGTACGCAGTATTCAAGGCATGGCCTGACCATTGCCTTATACAAAGGGATAATCACCTTTTCCCTACTAGCAAAATTCCTGTATATCATTGACAAAACCCCATGATCTGCTCTGGCAGGCTGTCTGCATTGCTCAGAAAACTTCAGATCTAACTGCTCAATTACTCCCAGGTATTTTTCATTTTCTACCACACTAAGTGTAGTGCCACACAGTTGGTATGTTACTTCTACCCATATGCATTTGTCAATGTTAATCTTCATTTGCCACTTCTCAGCCCATCTGCCCAAATTTTCTAGATCCTATTGCAGTAGCACACTGCCATTACTGTCATTAACAAACCTGCCAACCTTTATATCATCTGCAAACTTCGACAATAAACTTGATATACTTTCATCAATATCATTGATAAATATACAAAACAACAGTGGGTCCAACAACGAACCCTGCGGGACTCCACTAATAACATTAGTCCACGAAGAGCAGCATCCACTGATTAACACTCTCTGTCTTCTCTGACTCAACCACCCTTTTATCCATTGTAGCAACTTACCCTTAATACTATTCTGCTCCAATTTTTACAGTAGTCTTCCATGCACAACAGTGTCAAAAGCTTTCCTGAAATCCAAGTATATGATATCAAAATTATTTTTTGCATCCAGTTCCTTTGTAACCACATCGTAGTATCCAATCAAATTTGTCAAACAAGACTTTCCCTTAACAAATCTATGCTGTATCTGAATTATTGCCGCAGTCTAGTCTAGATGATCCTGCAATGCATCTTTAACCAATGACTCCATTATTTTACTCAGAACAGAAGTTAAACTAACTGGTCTGTAATTATTCTAACTCTAAGGTAGATGGCTCTCTGTCTTCTAACTTCTCTACTAATGCTGGTGTCCCCCAAGGTTCAGTTATTTCCGCCACTCTTTTCCTCTTTATTTATGACTTTCTTCCATTGATCGGAAATCCTATCCATAGTTTTGCTGATGATAGCACATTGCATTCCACTTTCCAGTTTGGGAAACCTTGCCCTGCTCAATCAGCTTCAACCTCTTGAATATCCACTACCAATTCTTTAAATACAGATCTCCAGGTAATTCTCCAGTGGGGCAAAGACAACTTAGTTGATTTCAATTGTTCTAAAACTCAGCCCTGTCTTATATCTCGCAAATATCTGATCTGCTCTTATGCTTATCTTTGGTGTCACTCCGATTTCTAGGCAAGATGATATATTTCTTTTGGGGATTACTCTGACTTCTAATCTCTCTTGGCACAAGTACATTAAGAATATTGCTTTCTCTGCACCCAAAAAACTTGGTTTTCTCTTTCGCTCTCGGCGTTACTTTTCTTCTGAACAAGGCACCTCCGTAGCCAGGCGGGCAGGAGCAGCAGTGCATAGCACTCGCTTCTTGATTAGACCGGGGTTCGAGCCCGTGACTACCAAATACGGAGGATGTGGAAAGGTTAGGGAATGACCACCGCATATCCCCGGAGCAATATGGCCTTAGTTGCTAATGCTCCTAAAAACCAAAATAACATCAATAACATCTTCTGAACAGCTCTTCACTCTGTACAAATCGTAAATCCGCTGTACCATGGAATATTGTTCCCACATCTGGGGGCAGTGCCCCCAAAACCTCTCTCAGGCTTCTAGATTCCATTCAGAAGAGGGCAGTTAGGTTAATTAAAGACTCATCTCTAACAAAATCTCTCCAATCTCTATTTCATAGACGTACTGTTTCTGCTGAATGCCTTTTCTACAGATACTTCCATGGGCACTGTTCTTCTGAATTGGCTTCTATAACTGCTGCTCTCTCTTTCAAAACAGTCCGAACATGTGCAGCCACCAGCCAACATCCATTTACTGTCCAACTTAAAACTCACAGAACCAACTTTTCATCTTCCTCGTTTATTCCTTCAACTGCTGTTGTCTGGAACAACCTTCCCTTCTTGTGTATTTCCTGAAAATTACAGTGTACAGAAGTTCAAGTCTAATGTCAACAAATATCTTCTTTCATCTTCTCAACCCATTCACAGTACTAAGTACTATATATATATATATATATTAGTAGTCGGATAATGCTAATTCCTCTCGTGTTTGGGGGTTTCATTAAAAAAAAAAAGTCAAACCAACATCAAGTGGACCAATCTGATTCATCCCCTTCCTTCTAGAGTTTACAAAAGTAAAGAGGTCTGTTGTTTTTCTTTGCAACCTTTGCCAAGGATTTCTCGTAGGATTTCAAGCCTTCGCTTGCCTAACCTCCTTTGTGACTTGGTTACAGACTAGCTTATATCTGCCATAGGCTTCTGTGTCATCTGCTAATTTATATGTATCTCAAGCATTTTTATTCTCTGCCAAGAGCCTCATTAGTTCATCTGACATCTATTTATGCCTAAATCTTGAACGGTATTTCTTAGTTGGTATGAAAAGCCTAGTAGCTTCCAAGATTAATTCCCTGAAGGCCTCCCATTTAGAATTCACTGTTTTTAACATCATCAGTTGATCCCACTGTACAGAATTCAAAAACTGCCTGAGACCTCTGTAGTCACCTTTACAAAAACAAAAACCCTTCCCTTTACCCTTGATGGTAGTTACATCTTTAAGTAAATTCAACAGCAGTAGACTGTGATCACTGTAACTTAGTGGTTCCTTATAGTCTTAGTTGCTAATGTGCCAATAAAACCCAACAACAACCAACCTAGTGGTTCCTTTAACTGCAAATTCCTAATGCATGAGTCATCACTGCTGATAATCAGATCAAGAGTATTTCTCCCTCTGGTTATCCCTCAAACATGTTGCAGTAGAAAACAATCATCCAATAAAGTCACAAAACTCTTGCTAGCATGCAAATGACCAAGTTCCAGTCAATCTGGAGAGTTAAAATCCCCAATTACAAGATCCCCAAAAATCAAGACATTCTGATTTTCTGGCCCACTATTTCTCTGCACAATTGTTCAATGTACCCATTAGGCCTATAACACACTCCTACTCTCATTTTTCCTTTCTCATTTTCCTTTCACACCAAACTGACTCAAAATTGCACTGTCCACCCATGTCAACTGGATGCACTTTCTTAGATTTTGTGTTTCTTAACTAACAGCATAACCTCTCCTCCCTTCCTACCCTGTCTATTCTTTCTTGTTTGACATTTGTGTTTGCAAGATATTCTTTCTCCATTGGCAGAGGTAAGTGTCGCAGGTCAGTATAGAAGGAGGAACCCATGGTTTTTGAGTGCAAATTGCCACCTGTTATACAGAATGTATGGAAACATTCTAAACCTGCATCAGTTTAAGAAGGCAAAGACTAGCTAGTTTTACTATGCCAGGTTTATTACTGTAGAGGATTTCTAATGGTGGATTGAATAGGTATGGTTGAATGGGAAGCAAGGCACAACTTTGTATCTTGACAGCATACTTCAGTAACTGTTTTCCTATGTAAAGTTAATGGGACTCATAAGCATCAATGTAGAGGCTATGTGCTGGCAATGTTCTAAATGCACCAAATGCAATCCTAAAAGCACTGTGTTGAATTGGATGGATCAAGCCAGTGTAATGCACACATTCTAGCAGAATCGTAAATGGGAGCTCCATAATTAAGACAGGCTCTGATTAACGCTCTGCATAACTAAAGCAGGGAGAGAGAGGTACGATCTGCACCCCATGTTTGGACGGATAAAGCTCCTAGTATGTTTAGCTTTTTCAAACATACGTGGAAGTATGTATGTTTTTAATATGATCTAAGAAATTTAATTTTTTTTCAAGGATTAATCCTAGAAATCTGATGTTATTAGTGACTGTGATGAAGATATTAGAGATTTGAAGTTCAGGATCCGGATGAAGCTTGCATTGTCTACAAAAATGGATAGCTACTGTTTTCTGCTGTGAGAGTCGATAGTCATTGAGACTGGCCCATTTCTGTATTTTATTAAGTGATATCTGAAGCTGTCATTCAATAGATCTCATGTTTTGTGAAAGGTAGGATACTGAAAGGTCATCTGCATAAAGATAAGTGTCTACTGTATTTATAAGTTGTTTAATTCACAAGATGCAACCTTTTGTTAATTCCTTATATTCTTGATATTAGGGTCAGGATGTATAAATAAAAAATCTTCCACATAAGGTTACATATTTATGTATCCTGGTTATTGTTTCACCCATCAGCAAGAATATATCTATATCATATCCCGTCATTGTACTCATTCCATTCAGGACCTGACACACTTCAAATCTAGTAGCCAAGTTTGCAGGCCATACCTTTCTAGCCCACAAGAAGTAACACAAAAAAAAAAAAAAAAAAAGTTTCAAATTTCAAGTTATGCTGAATTTTATTCACCATAACTTTGGTCCATGGTGAATAAAATTTACCATGGACTGGTTCAAATGATATTTCTGCCAAAAAAAAAAAAAAAAAAAGTAGTTTATAATTGTATATCTTTGATGTCAGTCAGCATTTAATATTATAATCAAGACAAAATGCATTTAAATTTCAAAAAAATTAATTAATTTAAAACAAGTAGAAATATGATACATATTTACTATATATTTTTCAATATTACATATTTTCAATAACTTTCACAAACGTTTTTCAAAAATTAATTTGGAACCGCAACAAAAGGTTTTATTACTTAAAAGCTTTTATAACTTACATAAAAGGGTTTTAAAATTTTAAAAACTAAATTTAATTTTTAAAATTTTTTTTATATTTTTAAATTTAAATTTTTATGAACATTTTGTATAAAATGACTTGCAGAAGTTATATAAACTTTTTCCAGTTCGCTGCTAGATATCTACTCAGATATTTATTTATATCAAATTACCTTCCAAATGTGCCTATTATGTTTGGCTTGCAATGGATAGATAGGCCATAATGCATTGTACGAAAATCTAATTTGCAGTCACTTGGTGAATTTTGCTCCCCAATGAGAAAAGACTGATTTTTATTAGTGCTTTCCTTCATTTCTAACACAATCAGTGATGCAAATCACAAGTTAAACAAAAAAAAAAAATAAAAATAAAGGAATAAAAGAATTTCAATTAAATCACTTTTTAAGATACAGTATTTTAATTTTTAAAATTTTTTTGGCAAAAAATTACTACCCACTTTACTGCTGTTGGGCTAGAGTCTGGCTGCCTTTTTGAACACTCCACTTATTCAGTCATTTACATGCAGTCTCCAGACTCAACTACAGTATTCAAAATGCAATCATCTCACATAGAAGAATAATGAAATTCTTTTTCTTTCTCTCTCTCTCTCACAACAATCTGATTAATCATTGATATGCTTTCCCCCCACGTGCTTTCCCCCCACTTATTTACACTATCTAGTAAATCTCACATAATCCTTCATCCTCTTCATCCTGAATTATCATTAAATAACACTCCCTCCTCCAGTCTGCAAGAATTTATTAGCTCAGTTACTTCAGGTTCGTTTATTTCATACATTCTTTCCATCCTACACAACTTGAGAGGGTTTACTGGTGTATGGTGGCTATCAAAAACTGAAAAAAATTGTGTGAATATTTAGAAATTTTGAAAATATTATATTTGATTAAATTATATTACTTTAGGAAGGTTAAACATTATATTATTCCTTAAGTATTTACCCCAATATGCATCATTATTTTTTAATTGAAAAGTACAGCCATAAAAAAATTCTTTAAGACTCCACGTTTGAGTAAAGAGTATTAGTAATAGCAAATGATGGAAGCAAGCTTATACAGCATCTACCAAAAAAAAAAAAAAAGAAAAACGCACCCCATATTTGGATTCCTTATAATAATTTGTCTAATTCTTCCTCGAATTCTAAATTTCAAACTGTCTAAGAAATTGAAAATTAAATTTCAAACTATCCACTTCCACACCATATGGAAGTTTGTTCCAAGCGCCATTTATTCTCTGGCTGAAAGCTAAATTTCACACATCCAATCTACAGCCATCCTTTTTCAATTTAAATTTAGGCCCCCTTTCTACATATTGTCTGAGAAAGGGCAAGGATGCCATCAGCATTTATTTTACTCAATTAATTTAAAGCCTTAAACACTTCAATCAGGATCCTTTACAGTTCCTCGGTTTCCAAGTGCTAAAATTTGCAGAATTGAGTATTTTTTCATATCCTTGATTAATCATGGATATGAAATTATTATTATTATATGAAAATATTAATCATGGACATCCATTCCAACAGATCCACATCCTTCTTAAAATGAGGCGTACAGATACCTGTATGCAGTACTCCAGATGCAGTCTAACCATTGCCTTATACAACAGGATAATTACTTTCTTGATCAGATATAAATTTCAAACTATCCACTTCCACACCCCATACGGAAGTATGGTATTCACATCCCTAAAAACTTTTTCACACATGAAGGTAGACACAAAAAGTTATTCAGTTTGTCAGCAATCAGAACAGGATCACCAATATTTATGCTATCCATATTTAGTGGGTCAATGTGGTTCATTCCTATACTTGTAAGCAGTGGCGGATAAAGGATAGTTGGGGCCCCTAGGCAAATTATATTTGGGGGCCCCCAAAAAATAATAATAAAAAAAAAAAGAATAAAAAATAAATAAAAGTTAGGTGGCAAATAAATGAAATTTTGTACTTTTGAATTTTTTGCTTAAATTTATCAAGATTTACAATGTTTACTGAAAACAATCTATTTTAGAACACTATAGGAAAATGTCTTGGCTTGGGGACCCCCAGGCACGTGCCTCATTGCCTTAATGAGTAATCCGCCACTGCTTGTAAGTCGTTAGGGAAAAAGGAAGAGAAAGAGATACATGGCATGAACCCTGCAAGCTGTCCTAGTAGACTGTCTACATTGCTCAGAGAACTTCATATAGGACTGTACAATTACCCATGTATCTCTTTCTTTCTCCACCAATCTTGAGTGTGGTACCACCCAACTGTTATGTTATTCTAGGATTATTGCTGCCCATATGCAATACATTGCATTTATTAATGTTAAAACTTAATTGCCATTTCTCAGCCCATCCAATTTTCCACGTCTTGTTGCAGTAGTTGCTCCGATTCCTGTCACTAACCACCATACCAACCTTTGTATCATTTGCAAACTTAAGAAATAAGTTTGATATGCCCCTTATCAATATTGTTAATAAACATTGACAACAGCAAGGAGCCCAGCACTGAACCCTCAGGGATTCCACTAGTTCAAGAAGAGCTGTGCTCATCTACAATAACAATCTGTCTTCTGCCACTCAACCTCCATCCTTTTATCCATAACAGTAAATTGCTTCCCATGCCACACTGATCCAATTTGTACAGAAGTCTTGCATGGGGAAGAATGTCAAAAGCTTTACCAAAGCCTGAGTATATGATGTCAAATTTATTTTCTGCATCCAGTTCCTTTGCCACTCAACCTCCATCCTTTTATCCATAGCAGTAAATTGCTTCCCATGCCACACTGATCCAATTTGTACAGAAGTCTTGCATGTGGAAGAATGTCAAAAGCTTTACCAAAGCCTGAGTATATGATGTCAAATTTATTTTCTGCATCCAGTTCCTTTGTTAATGTGTCATAGTAGCTAATCCTGTTGATCAGACACCATCTCCTCTTAACAAACCTATTCTGTAAATTCTGTATAATCACATTGTTGTTGAGATGTTCCTGTAATATTTCTTTAACCACTAACTCCATTATTTTCTCAGGAACAGAAACTAGGCTTACAGGTCTGTAATTACTCAACTTCACCTTCTGATTCCCCTTTGTGGATAGGAGTGAAATTTGCACATCTTCAATCTATAGGATCCTCTCCAGAAGCTAAGGATGCTCTCTCTCTCGTAATTATGGCCAAAAGTTTGCTTATTTCTCTTGCTGCTTCTTTAAATATAATTGGAGAGATTCCATCAGCACCAGATGCTTTATTTACTTTTGGCTTCAGCAATTTCTTTTCCACTTTCTCAGTTATCACAAAATCATTTAGTTGTAAGTTATAACTTGGTATACCACTGGTATTCCCATCCCTAAACACTTTTTCACACATGAAGGTAGACAAAAAGTTATTCAGTTTGTCAGCAATCAGAACAGGATCACCAATATTTATGATATCCATATTTAGTGGGTCAATATGGTTCATTCCTATCCTTGTAAGCAAAGAATTCTTTGTCTTCTTAGCCAAAGACTTCTCATAATCTGCCTCAGCTTGCCTCAACTGTTTATTTCTACATTAAATTGCTAAGGTCTTTAGTAACTTGACTGCAGATTGGTTTGTACTTACTGTAGGTTTGTGTCACGTGATAATTTATAATCATTGCATGCATTTTTATTCTCTGACACAAGTCACATCACAGTTTATTTGAAATTATACTGTTGTCTCTCCCAAAATTTCTCAACATCCATTCAAAAGAATTCAATTAATTATTTCCTTCTGTCACATTCTCATTGTAGTTTTTTCCCTCTAATTTATTATTGTGATCAACTGTTTATTTCTACATTAAATTTATTTCTGATATTGTTGACTTTATCTCTATCAATCCTTTAAATAGTATATAGCTTACTTGTATCTACATTTTTAAGTAAAAGATTTTTATCTTTACTAGATTGTGGTCTGATTTAATGTCTGCTCTTGGAATGGTCTTCGCCTATATGGCTATTCTGATATTCTTGTTTATTACTGTATAGTCTATTATTATTATTATTATCTTATATTATTTCTCCCTGATTGGGGGTTCCACCTCGTGACGGGTATTGCTACCAAGTACACAGGGTGGTTGTTGTTATGTCTGGTGTTATTCTCTGAGTTGAGGAACTCTGACTATACTACAGGTGTTCAGGACTGCGGCTTTCTGGAGTTCCTTGTAGATGTTCACTGGGAGACCTATTGTTGCTAGACTTATGTAGGGTCTTTGGCACCATACTGGTGGTTGACACGATGATCGGGATGGTCATTACTCATTGCATATGCCACATCTCTTTGATCTCCTGTCTTAGGTTCATGTACTACCTGATTTTTTTCCCCCATGGGTTTTCTGCAGGTTGCCAGTGTTGGGTACCACTATGTCAATCAGATAGGTAGCCTTTTCCATTTTGTCCACAAGGGTTATGTCCGGTCTGTTGTGCGAGATTGTCTTATCCATTATTATGACACGATCCCAGTACAGTTTGTGGGTTGGGATCTCTAGTACTGCCTGGGGGTTCATACTTTTAGTATAGTACACTTTCTTCGATCAAATGGTATTTCCTTGCTAGCTTCTAGTGTATTATCCTGGCTACCTGGTCGTCTCTATGAGTGTACTCAGTCTGGGTGATCACCTTACATCCCGTGGTGATGTGTTAGATGATATCTGAGGCCAAGTGGCATGGTTGATATGTGTCATCAGACACTCAAAGCTCCTTGGCAATGCATTTTCTATAGTTTCTGGTGTTGATTACCTGGTCTTGGATGGTGAGCACGAATCCTTGAGTCTCAGGGGAGAGTGTCCCGCTTGTGAGCCATGTATTGGAAGCAATTTTATCTATGTGATCTTGGAGATAATTGCAGTGTCTTCTCTGCTCACCTTTCTAGCTTCGTTTGTGCCTCCTGATTGGGAGAGGGCTACTGCTTGATGAGATCTATCAGCACCCTTCCTCCTCTTTCTGAGCAATTGTCAGTCCCTCCATGGCTGACTTTGGGTGGTGTTAGTGGCTCTTGGTCATCACTGTCATTGTCTTTCTCATGATATCCTCCAGTTCGGTATTAGGAAAGGTCTTGGCCTATATGGCTATTTCTGATATTCTTGTTCATTACTGTATTGTCAATTTATTATTATTATCTGTTTATTGCTCTGCTCTCGAGCCACCCCCTTGGACAGCAATAAGCTGAGGGGGGGGGGGTGATTATGGAGTTACATGGAGCCACATGTGTGATTAACCTGAAAGGAACAGTATTTACAGAATTCTTTAATTACATACTTGAAAATTGTGGAATACCGTGGTATCCCAAACTAGATAAGCAAGATAATATTTGATTTGGTTTCTTATATCTGAAGAATTTTCTTAAGTATATAGCCTATAGTGTTCAAATAAAATTATTAAATAAACAATATATATTTCTTATATAATTCAAAGGTGCCTGTAATGTAACCTTACATATACATTTACCTAACTTGCTTGTGTTTATCCATTTTCTAATTTTTAGAGGAGTGGGGGAAATATTAAGTTTTGTATTGCATGGCTGCATTTCTAGGTAAATGTTTTTAGTTTCAATTATTTATGTCGCCTATATATAGCTTGCGGTAAAAAATTGAAAAAATAAAATTCAGATATTTTCTCCATGAATTTTTTTTTTTCAGGAATTACATTTTATCATTCTACTAGTGACAGTAATTGTCAGAATAATCACGGGTATACTCTAAAGGTCACCAGAACTTCTGTTGCCAGCATCTGCCATGGCTACATTATAATAAAGAATGTAGTTTACATTACAAAGAATGTTTAATTACTACCAAAAACAGGCACATGATGAAGATTATTAGTATGAAGTGCCTTACATTGAAAATGCTTTAGAAAAAGCAATAATTTCTGATTTATAATAAAATAAATCCATTGATCAACATGAAAATTAGTTACAAAGATTCCTAAAATATTCTAAGTAAGCATTCAAATTTTGAAATGGATCAGAGTTCCTGTTACAAATTTATAGTAATATATGTGTAGGATAAACTGGAGAGAGAATGCTATGAAATCAGTATTGAACTCTTTGACGAATTTGAGGTGCTGGTGAAGACATCAAAGGTGGATATTGTTGGAATATCAGAGATGTGGCATCACACAGAAAAGGAATTCAGAATTGGAATTTTGGGAGTACAATGTGTACAAAAAGAATAGACAGGAGAGAAGGGGTGATGCTGTTAGTTAAGAAACACAATCTAAGGAAGTGCTTCCAGTTGACATGGGTAGACAGTGCAGTGTTGAGTCAGTTTGGTGTGACACAAGCATTGGGAAAGCAAAGTTCAGAGTAGGAATGTGTTGTAGGCCTAATGACTGAGTATTACGAACAACTGTACAGAGAAATAGAGTGGACCAGTAAATCAAAATGGAACTTGTGGGTTAGCATTAGCATTAGTAGAGGCATATGATGCAAGAAAGCAAGCTTATTCAGCATCAGCCAAAAAAAAAAAAAAAAAAAAACAACCACTACTCCCATTTCACGTTCGTTCGAAATACCTGTCCAGCTGAGACTTAAATTTGTTTAGGCTATCAACTTCAACAACAAGCGATGGGAGTCTATTCCACAAACCAACTGCCCGCTGGCTAAAGGCAAATTTCCGCATATCTATCCGACATCCGTCCTTCCTCAATTTGAATTTATGCCCTCTCAGGTGATTATTCTGAGCAAGAGGAAGAATCCCATCAGCATTGAGCATGCTCAAGCCATTCAAAGCCTTACACACCTCTATCAGATCACCTCGCCGATGCCTAGTCTCCAGGCTCTGTAATTTGCAAAACTTAAGCCTTTCTTCGTAAGAGCAACCCTTTGTTCCATTCACTAATCTTGTTGCCCTTCTCTGTACTCGTTCCAGCAGCTCTACATCCTTCTTGAAATGAGGCCTCCAGACCTGTATACAGTACTCAAGGTGTGGCCTGACCAATGCCTTATACAAGGGAATAATCACATCCCTGTCCCTGCTAAGAAAAATTCCTGTATATCATTGACAAGACACCATGAGCTACTCTTGCAGCTCGTCTGCACTGCTCAGAGAACTTCATATCTGCCTGCACAATTACCCCCAGGTCCTTTTCATTCTCTACCACTGTCAGCGTAGTACCACAGAGTTGATACGTTGATCTGGGGTTACTGTTTCCCATATGTAGTACTTTACATTTGTCAATGTTAAACTTCATTTGCCACCTCTCAGCCCATCTGCTCAACCTTTCCAGATCCTGTTGCAGCAGCATAGTATCAGTAGTGTCCTTAACAACCCTGCCAACCTTGGTATCGTCTGCAAACTTGGACATTAAGCCTGATACACCATCATCAATATCATTTATAAATACAGAAAACAACAATGGACCCAACACTGAACCCTGAGGAACTCCACTAATAACATTAGTCCACGTTGAGCAGTGTCCATTGATTACCACTCTCTGTCTTCTGCCACTCAACCATCCCTTTATCCATAGCAGCAATTTGCCTCCAATGCCACACTTCTCCAATTTGTGCAGCAGTCTTCCATGCGCAACAGTATCAAAAGCCTTTCTAAGATCCAAATATATAATATCAAAGTTATTCCCTGCATCCAGTTCTTTTGTGACTACATCATAGTATCCAATCAAATTGGTCAGACAAGACCTGCCCTTAACAAAACCATGCTGTGTCTGAGCTATAACTGAATTCTTGTCCAGATGATCCTGCAGTGCTTCTTTAACCAGTGCCTCCATTAATTTTCCTGGAACCGAAGTTAAACTATCAGGTCTATAATTACTTGTGTCAGCCTTTGATTCTCCTTTGTGAATTGGGGTTACATTTGCACATCTCCAGTCCATGGGTACCTCCCCTGAGTCCAAAGAAGCTCTCATAATTATGGCTAGGGGTTTGCTTACTTCCTTTGCTGCCTCCTTTAATATAACTGGATACATCCCATCCACACCGGGTGCCTTTTTTATGTTTATCCTCAACAATTTCTCCTCCACTTTCCTCTCAGTTATTAGAAAATCATCTAGCTCACTGCCAATGTTTACTTCACCTACGACATTCCCCTTCCTGAATAACTCCTCATGTGTGAATGTAGATGCAAAATACTCGTTTAGATTGTTAGCCACCTGAGCTGGATCCTCAACTGTTGAACCATCAACATCCAGTGGACCAATCTGATTCATCCCTTTCCTTCTTGAGTTTAAATAGGTAAAGAACTCTTTTCTGTTTTTCTTTGCATCCTTTGCCAAGGATTTCTCATAATCTGCCTTTGCCTGCCTAATCTCCTTTGTGGCTTGGTTACAGACCAACTTATATCTATCATAGGCTTCCATGTCACCCATTAATTTGTATGTATCCCATGCATTTTTCTTCTCTGCCATATGTCTCATTAGTTCATCTGACAACCATTTAGGCCTGAACCTTGAACAATATTTCTTGGTTGGTATGTAAAGCCTGGTAGCTTCCAAGATTAGTTCCTTGAATGCTTCCCATTTTGAATTTGCTGTTGGTAACATCATCAGTTGGTCCCACTGTATAGAATTTAAATACTGTCTCAGACCATCATAGTCACCTTTACGAAAGCAAAAACCCTTCCCTTTACCTCTGATGGTAGTTACCTCCTTGAGTAAATCCCACTTCAGCACACTGTGATCACTGCCACCCAGTGGTTCCTTTATCTGCAGATTCCTAATGCATGAAGAATCACTACTGATAATCAGATCAAGAGTATTACTCCCTCTAGTTGCCTCCCGAACATGCTGGTGTAGAAAACAATCATCCAATAAATCCACAAAAGCCTTGCTAGTGTGTGAGTGACCAACCCACAAATTCCAGTCAATATCTGGGAAATTAAAATCCCCCATTCACACACTAGCAAGACTTTTGTGGATTTATAGGATGATTTTTTTCTGCAGCAGCATATTCAAGAGGCAAACAGAGGAGTAATACTCTTGATCTGATTATCAGTAATGATTATTCATGCATTAAGAATCTGCAGATAAAGGAACCACTAGGTGGCAGTGATCACAGTGTACTGCTGTAGGATTTACTCAAAGATTTAACTACCATAAAGAGCAAAGGGAAGGATTTTTGCTTTCATAAAGGTGACTACGGTGGTCTCATAGATTTTTTAAATCCTTTACAGTGGGACCAACTGATGATGTTACCAACAGCAAATCCTAAATGGGAAGCATTCACAGAAGTAATCTTGGAAGCTACTAGGCTTTTCATACCAACTAAGAAATACTGTTGAAGGTTTAGACCTGAATGGATGTCAGATGAACTGATGAGACTTGTGGCAGAGAAGAAGATGCATGGGATGCATATAAATTATCAGGAGATGAAGATGCCTATGGTAGATGCAAGATAGTCTGTAATCAAGTCAAAGTAGGTCAGGCAAGCAAAGGCATATTATGAGAAATCTTTGATAAAGGATGCAAAGAAAAACAGTAAAGATTTCTTTATTTATGTAAACTCTAGAAGGAAGGGGATGAATCAGATTCGTCCACTTCATATTGATGGTTCAATTGTTGAGAATTCTGCTCAAGTAGCTGACAAACTGAATGAGTACTTTGCATCTACATCAACACATGAGGAATTCTGTAGGAAGTTGGAGGCCAAAAGCTTATCAAACTCTAATGGGGAGTTAAATGATTTCGTAATAACTAAGAGCAAAGTGGAGGAGAAATTGCTGAAGTTAAACATGAGAAAGGCACCTAAGGGTGAATGAGATCTATCCAGTTATATTAAAAGGAGGCATCAGAGGAAGTAAGCAGAACATTAGCCATGATTATGAGAGCATACATGGACTCAGGGGGTCCCAATGGACTGGAGATGTGCAAATGTATCCCCAATTCACGAAGGAGGATCGGATCGAAAGGTGATAGGAATAATTACTGACTCGTTAGGTTAACTTCTATTCTGGGGAAAATAATGAAGTCGCTGGTTAAAGAAGCACTGCAGAATCATCTAGAGAAGCCTGCAGTTATAGTTCAGACACAGCATGGGTTTGTTAAGGGGAAGTCTTGTCTGATCAATCTGATTGGACACTATGATGTGGTCACAAAGGAACTGAATGTAAAAAAATAATTTTGATATCATACACTTGGATTTTAGGAAAACTACTGATACTGTTGCACATGGGAGACTACTGTACAAGTTGGAGCAGTATGGCATTAAGGGCAAGTTGCTACAATAGATAAAAGGATGGTTGAGTGGGAGAAGACAGAGTGATAATCAATGGACACTGCTCTTCATGGACTAACTTTATTAGTGGAGTTTCCCAGGGGTCCATGTTGGGCCCATTATTGGTTTCTGTATTTATCAATGATATTGATGAAGATATATCAGGCTTAATGTCCAAGTTTGCAGACTATACAAAGGTTGGTAGCATTGTTAATGACAGCAAGGACAGTACACTCCTGCAGCAGGATCTAGAAAAGTTGAGCAGATGGGCTGAGAGGTGGCAACTGAAATTTAACATTGGCAAATGCAAAGTACTGCATATGGGTAGCAGTAACTCCAGAGTAACATACCAACTGTGCAGTACTACACTTAGGATAGTGGAGAATGAAAAAAACCTGGGGATAACTGTGCAGTCAGATATGAAGTTTTCTGAGCAGTGCAGATGGTCTGCAAGAAGAGCTGATGGGGTCTTGACAATGATATATAGGAATTTTGCTAGCAGGGATAAAGAGGTAATTATCCTCTTCTATAAGGAAATGGTTAGGCAACACCTTGAGTCCTGCATACTGGTCTGGAGGCTTTATTTTAGGAAAGACATTGAGCTACTAGAATGAGTACAGAGAAGGGCAACAACATTAGTGAGTGGAACAAAAGGTTGCTATCACCAAGACAGGCTTAAATTCTGTAAATTGCAGCATCTGGAGACTGGGCACCTGCGAGGTGATCTGATTGAAGTGCATAAAGCTTTGAATGGTTTGAACAAGCTCAGTGCTGATGGGATTGTTCCTCTTCTTCAGATTTAGCACTTGAGTGGGCATAAATTCAAATTGAGGAAAGACAGTTGTAGAATAGATGTGTGGAAATTTGCCTTTAACCAGAGGGTGGTTGTTGCTGGAACAAGCTTCCACCTGTTGTGGAAGTTGACATCTTAAAAAATTCATGGCTGAACTAGACAAACTTTTCGAGCGAATGGATGGGTGAAACAGGGAGAGTTTTTTTTTTTTTTTTTGGCTGATGCTATATAAGCTTGCTTTCTTGCATCATATGCCTCTACTAATGCTGACTCAGCAGCATTGCTGCAAACAATAGAATATATGTTGAAAATGTTATAGCACTCATTTTTTTTTCTTGTTGTTTAATGCAAAAACATGCTTTCACTTATGCTATTTTTTTTTTTTTTTTTTTATGTGTTGCTGTAAACGATGATTGATATTAAAAACATTCTAGGGATTAAGAAAACACACTTAAAGTGTGATATCACTTAACGTTTTTAGTAACGTCGAAATATCCGATTCAGATAATGTATGCAGTAATATTTCAGGCACATTGTATTTTTTCTTAAAATTAAGTTATTCCCTCCCCCCCTTTACTGTGAAATGTAAATATACACTTAGTAAAACTATGGTTTACGTTCTCTAAACTTAGGCATTCAGTTTAAGTACTGTACAACCTTATTTCTGATGAGGTCTTAACCTCATTCTCTTTGTCCCAACTGGATAATTTTCTCATTATTCTTATATCTTTTTCATTATCAACTATCTTGAGTTTGGTGAGCATCTGTATTGGGATACCTATAATAAATGGCACTGTATTAACCACTTGTCACATGTGCTGCAATGTGTAGGCATTGGAGCACCTGTGACAAGTGCTCCAATGTGGGGCACCTCTGTAGCCAGGTGGGAAGGAGCAGCAGTGCGTAACACATGCTTCTTGATTAGACCAGGGTTCGATCCCATCACCACCAAATACGGAGGATGCGGAAAGGTCAGGGAATTACCACCGCATATTCCTGGAACAATATGGCTTTAGTTGCTGATGCTCCTAAAAAAAAAAAAAATTAACAATAACAAATAGCTCCAATGTGGAGGCATACTTGACTGGAAATTGCTTAGAGTGCAGACATTGGGAATTTTGTGAATTGTAGTTGCAGGAAAGGTGATGACATTAATATGTCAGTATTAGATAAAGAGAATGCTAAAATGTGTGAGATGCACTTTAATGTGTGAAATGTGATTGTTATGATGATGAATTATTATCTACTTGATAAATCATCTCTGCAGGATTGGATCATTTCAGTCAAGTTATGTGACAAGATAGATTGAGAAATTTTGTTTTAAAAGTTCGTGCAACATTGCATGAACCAGTGAATATTATCCATTCCATTTATGGCAGCTATTCACTGCATTCAGCTTACAATAGGCCATGCATTTTTTCATGGTAATGCACAAATTTGAATGTACAACATGTGAGATAATGTATTTAATTACAGTGCCACAGCTGTCCTTTAAGTTTCTGCTAACCCTTACGGATACTCATATAAAAAAAAGTAAAGTGCAGCGCAGCCATTATCAACCCACTGCAGGATGGAAGCCTCCTCAACAATTCATGCTGAGGGAAATGGACCATAATCTGCCACGCTGGTCCGGTGCGGGTTGGCAGATCGACCGTATTCAGCAGTCAGGGGCTTGAACCCCGGTCTACTCAAAGAGCGTGTGCTACTGCACTCCCGCTCCTGACCACTCGGCTACGGAGGCCATATAACAGGAGTGTTAACAAGTTTATTGTTATAGCAGTCACATAATGCAGTTAATCAACACCAAGCCTCATGGTCATATGCATATTTGATTCTACATCATACATGCTTGGGAACAAGAAAAGTTAGCATATAATCATAGTTACCCATTAAATTTAAAAAGTTTTGGAAAAGCAGTTTTTTAATTTATGTCATATATAATTAAGTGGTATTGGAATTAATATTATGTTTATATGAGTAAAAAGTAGAGGTAAACCGCATAAGAGCAAGAAAATACAATTCATTTTTCTTATAGTTATTGATTATATTTCCTGTTTAATCGCTATCCATATGCATACCTATGTTAACTATGAAATTCCATCTGCTGAGAGGTTTAGTTGATATCTGCAAGAAACTGGTTTGTGGCAACCCTGACAGGTTCCTCCATTTTGCACACTACTTCGAGGAATAGGTCAAAGTCACAGGAAATCACATCAAGGGAATATGGATGTTCCAGCTTTTTCCAGTCCATTGA
Source organism: Mastigoproctus giganteus (assembly GCF_048544385.1). NCBI lineage: Eukaryota > Metazoa > Arthropoda > Arachnida > Uropygi > Thelyphonidae > Mastigoproctus > Mastigoproctus giganteus. The sequence goes on from NC_143580.1 coordinate 176,633,926, forward strand.
TTCAGAAGTTGCTTGATTGATGCTACTCCATGATGTTATATAATTTCATGCATCCTTTCCAGTTTGAGTTGCAGAAGGCATTAAAGAAATGAATATTAGCATCATATATTGACTATTATATCTATCAGCAGAGGGTGATGGAAAATGGTACCACTCTTATTCATAAGCAATGACAAGCATTACCTTCACATTGCTTGGTTCATATTGTTTGTTGGAATATCCTTTTGGTCAAGGAATTACTCTGATATTTCAATTCAGGTTTGTAGGCCCAAGCCTGCATCTTATCTGAAAACAGACAGCACATGCCATAGATTGGTCATGTGCAGATACTTGAGTAAATTTAGCAAACAAACTTCAGACATACAAGAACTAACCCCGGGGGCTCACATCTGGTGAGTGGGGGCTTGGCACACCCAGGGTCCTGAGCTGAATATCATCATTCTTCTCTTTCTTTGTGATTCCTTTCAACTTTTGACGCTCTATCTCTCTCTCTGGGTAACTTGGAAATTTTTTTTTGGCTGGTGCAGCATAAGCTTCAGGCTTCCTTGTACCATATGGCTAATAATAATAATAATAATAATAAATAATAATAACATTTATTACTTCTCTTTTCTTTTTCTAGTCTCTTTTCTCTCTCTCTGTATATGTATCTCCTAACAAACGATACTACGTCTTCACTAGTCTTGCATAAAAATACACGCGAAGCATGCACGTACTGCATTAAAACTACATTAAAATCTACGGATTTCTTTCTTCCATACAAATTGTATATGGAAAAAAAAAAAAAAAAAAAAAGGGGGAATAATAACTGTCGAATTTCTATTTGTCCGATTCTAATGAAATTTAGGATGGCTCGTCAAATATTTCTATATAAACCAAATATAAAATTCCATGAAAATTCGTCCACTTGAAATCGAGTTATATGCGGACAGACACATGATGAAAAGATAGGCACTTATGCATATATGCTAACGCCCTTAAAAAAAAAAAAAAAAAAGAACAAAAACAGGCCACCGAAAAAAAAAAAAAAAAAAAAGAAGCAAAATTCAAAACACAGCACTGTTTTTCTAAAAGCAGTGCACGGTCTATTCACCTTATTTATATGCTCACTTCGATAGACTGTTGTGCCCTTGTTGAGTGAGGGGTTAATAAATACATGTACAGTATATAAAATTCATTAGCTTAAGGAAGAAGCTATAGTAAATGCATAACTACCAAAAATTACTTTTTTTTTTCTTTACTTAAAGAACTGTGCAAAAAAACTGGTCACGTCCTGTCATCGAAAGTTTCCTCGTTGACGCACAGATTATTATTATTATTCCTTCGGTAAGACGAAATCAAGGTCCAAATTAGGCGCTCAAAGCATTATTTCTATTGCTCTCTGATATATTGACTGACACGTTGCAGTAGAGTACTGTACTAACAAAAAATTCGAAACGAATGACAATATTGCTGAAGCCACTACTCTTGAGCGGAAAACATCCACTTAAAAAAGTGAAATTTCCAAAAAATATATATAACTTAATTATAATAAATAGATAAATAAACCACAAAATTCAGGAGGGATATAGCAGCATTTTCCAGAATATCAAATATATTACATACGAACTCTTCAAATTTTGCATTTCATGTGGCATTGGTTATTCAGGTTGGAGCTACCACATACTGGTTACGGTACAGTGCGATTGGCCAAAGATGTACATGCCTGAAGCGAATGGATAGGGATGTTATTTGGCTTTGATTAAGGCAACTAAGACAATGACCATGAAACCTCAATCAATCGTGTCTGTGTGCATTTACATGTACTGTATTGTATGGTATGGCAGTTTGGCGTCTTCCACACGGTGCCTGAGAGAGAAAAAAGTCATGCTATTTGCGAAAATAGGAGGATAAGGATATTAACTTTCCGAGATAGAATTATTATTATTATTATTAGCCATATGGTGCAAGGAAGCCTGAGGCTTATGCTGCACCAGCCAAAAAAAAAAAAAAAAAATTCTGAACTACCCTGAGTGAGAGAGAGAGAGAGTGAGAGAGAGAGATAAAAGGGAATCACCAAGGAAGAGAAGAATGATGATGTCCAGCTCAGAGCCCTGGGTGTGCCAAGCCCATACTCACCAGATGTGAGTCCCTGGTTCCAAAACTCTTAGCTCGATTCTACGATTTGATTACCCTGCACTGATCTCATTTCAAAATTTCATTTCCGGACAAATAACAGGATCCAGATAAGGAAGATCTGGATTTAATTTGAAATGGGATGGGTTCAGAATAGTCACCTCAGATTCTTAATATCCGATTCTACCGTAATGGTTCAAATTATTATATTAGGGTCACCCGCAATTCATTACATAAACCCGTATTTGTGTCTGTAAAGTGCGTTTTTCTGGTCGATTTGGCTGTTTTGCTGGACGAAAAAACCCCAGAGTCTGAGGAAAAAAACTTGCTTTCTCCCCAAGGGCTCACATCTGGTGAGTATGGGCTTGGCACACCCAGGGTCCTGAGCTGGGTATCATCATTCTTCTCTTTCTTTGTGATTTCTTTCTACTTCTCTCTCTCTCTATCAGGGTAATCCGGGATTTTTTTTTTTTTTTTTTTTTTTTTTGCTGGTGCAGCATAAGACTGAGTCTTCCTTGCACCATATGGCTAATAATAATCTATGCCTGAGATCGAGTAACTCAGCCACGGAGTGTAAAAAGCCCTTTAAAGTTCCTCGCGTCAACTACTGGATTCGAACCCGGGCCTTTTCCACCCGGTGTGGGGAGGGCGGTGATGATACCACTGTGCTAACAGTGCAGACTACCGTAATAAATAAAATTCAGTTTATTAGCTCTCGGTCACTCGTTCCTATAATGCATAGAGACAGTCTGCGTGTAGCACAGTGATATCGTCACCGTCCTCCCCACACTGGGTGGAAAAGGCCCGGGTTCGAATCCCGTCGATGACGCGAGGAATTTTTAGTTGGCTTTTTTTCACTCCGTGGCTGAGTTAGTCGGTCTCAGGCGTAGATAGCAAGGGTTTTTTCCCCCCAGAAACTGGGGTTTTTTCGTCCAGCAAAACAGGCAAATCGACCAGAGAACACACGCAATTTACAGAAACGAATACGGGTTAATGTAATCATTTACGGGTAACCCTAAAATAATAATTAGATTTTTTTTTTTTAATGCATAGAGACAACAGCTCCAGACAAGCCAGTGGTTGCAGGTTTGTCCAAGAGGCATCCTGGACAAAGTGCCGGACCAGCGTGGTCATGTGGATTTGTGCCATCAATACAGTACAAAAAACATTCTGACAATGCTGAGCTTGCCCCAGGACAACCAATGCAACAGCTATAGGACTTACAGTAAAGTATAAAGACACATACAATTAGAATAGAGTACTTAGAATACAATTAGAATAGAGTACTTTGAATACAATTAGAATAGAGTACTTAGAATATAATTAGAATAGGAGAGGCAAAATTATTGATACATGTAGTTGACATGTATCAATACATGTCAACTAAACAAACCCTTAGCTATAATTATGAGAGCATCCTTGGACTCAGGGGAGGTTCCCACGGACTGGAGATGTGCAAATGTATCCCCAATTCACAAAGGGAGATCGAAGGGTGACACGAGTAATTACAGACCAGTTAGTTTAACTTCTGTTCCGGGTAAAATAATGGAGTCGCTGGTTAAAGATGCATTGCAGGATCATCTAGACAAGACTGCAGCAATAATTCGGACACAGCATGGGTTTGTTAAGGGAAAGTCTTGTCTGACAAATTTCATAGGATATTATGATGTGGTTACAAAGGAACTGGATGCAAAAAAATAATTTTGATATCATATATTTGGATTTCAGGAAAGCTTTTGACACCGTTGCGCATGAAAGACTATTGTACAAATTGGAACAGAATGGTATTAAGGGTAAGTTGCTACAATGGATAAAAGGATGGTTAAGTGCTAGAAGACAGAGGGTGGTAATCAATGGGTGCTGCTCTTCTTGGACTAATGTTATTAGTGGAGTCCCATAGGGTTCGGTGTTAGGTCCACTGTTGTTTTGTATATTTATCAATGATATTGATGAAGGTATATCAGGCTTAATGTCGAAGTTTGCAGATGATACAAAGGTTGGCAGGGTTGTTAATGACAGTAATGGCAGTGTGCTACTGCAACAGGATCTAGATAATTTGGGCATAAGAGCTAAGAAGTGGCAACTGAAGTTTAATCTTGACAAATGCAAAGTACTACATATGGGTAGAAGTAACCCCAGAGAAACGTACCAACTGTGTGATACTACACTTAAGGTGGTAGAAAATGAAAAAGACCTGGGAGTAATTGTGCAGGCAGATATGAAGTTTTCTGAACAATGCAGACAGGCTGCCAGGGCAGGTCATGGGGTTTTGTCAATGATATATAGGAATTTTGCTAGCAGGGAAAAGGAGGTGATTATCCCTCTGTATAAGGCAATGGTCAGGCCACGCCTTGAGTACTGCGTACAGGTCTGGAGGCCTCATTTTAGGAAGGATGTAGATTTACTTGAGCGTGTACAGAGAAGGGCAACAAGATTGGTGAGGGGAAATGAAGGGATCCTCTTACCAAGAGAAGCTTAAGTTCTGCAAATTGCAGTGGCTGGAGACTAGGCACCTGCGCGGTGATCTGATTGAGGTATATAAGGCCTTGAATGGGTTGAGCACGCTGAATTCGGATGGGATCCTTCCACTTGTTCAGATTACGAACCTAAGGGGGCATAAATTCAAATTAAAAAAAGACAGATGTAGAATAGATGTGCGGAAATTTGCCTTTAGCCAGCGGGTGGTTAATTGCTGGAGCAAACTTCCATCTGTCGTTGTGGAAGTTGATAGGTTGAATAAATTTAAGGAGGAACTGGACAGGCATTTGGAGGGAATGGTGTGATTTTTTTTTTTTTTTTTTTTTTGGCTGATGCTGCATAAGCTCATACATTTGCTTTCTTGCATCACATGCCACTACTACTACTACTACTACTACATTAAGCGCACGCAATGGCACAAAACTGACTTGGCTATCATAATTCTCGAGATCAGCTAATGCATGAGAACTGCAATTCAAGAAAACAGAAAATACCGGAGTCATCTGATCAGTAGAAGGTGTATGCTCCCCTAGATATCTAGACTGTAAAAAAAAAAAAAAAATGATGATATTAGGGTCCCCGTAAACGGTTACATCTACCAATAAATTTATTTTGTTTGTAAATTGCGTGTGTTTTCTGGTCGATTTGCCTGTTTTGCTGGACGAAAAAAACCCAGTTTCTGGGGGGAAAATCTTGCTATCTATGCCTGAGACCGACTAACTCAGCCACGGACCTAGACTGTAAAAAAACCAAACTATTATATTTAGGCCACCCGAATAATTAAATTCATCTGCCGTGCAGTGTCTTATGTCTATTAATTGCGTGTGTTCTATGGTCGATTTGTCTGTTTGCTGGACGAAAACCTCAGTTTCTGGAGAAAAAACCTTGCTATCTACGCCTGAGACCGACTAACTCAACCATGGAGTGAAAAAACAGCCCATTAAAGTTCCTCACGTCATTGACGGAATTCGAACCCGGGCCTTCTGGATTGTAAAGTCAAATGGTTCGAACTGGTTGGTAATACCACTGAATATAAAAAACCGCGAAGGAATATTGGGAATACGCGTCTTGGCCACCTTCGCCAGACAGTAGAAAGATCTCGTTTATTTTTTAATGAAAAGTAAGAGGTATTAGAACTTACAGTATCTAGTACCGTGAATGGGTTAAACACAGAGAAGTTAGAAGATACTTGTTGATATTAGATTTCAATTTGTGTAGATTGTAATTTTTCGGTAAATACATTTGAAGATTGTTGTTCCAGAAAGCAGAGGTAGAAAAAATATTTAAGGAAGAGGAAAAGTTGGTTCTGTGAGTTTGAAGGTGAGCAGTGAATGGATGCTGATTGCTTGCAGCACGTGTTCGGTACAGTCAGTAGCCGTTTAGAAGAAAAGTAATGTCGAGAGAGAAAAAGCTCAGTTTTTTTTGGTGAAGGGAAAACAATATTTGTAATATGTTTATGCCTATGGAGGTTACTACTCCGAGTAAAATCCTGAGTGTCAATAAGAATAGTATTCTTTTTAGATTACTGTTCTTATGCAACAGAAACTGAACTAAGATCGCCATTTAAGGAATTCATGGTGGATATTCGAGAATTTAACCTCTTGCTGGAAAGCAAGGTTTCTTAAACTAGAAGGTGTAATGTAGTATGCTATCATCAGCATAACTATGGATAGAATTTTCAACTGGTAGAAGGAGATAAATATACAATATAAAAAGAGTGGGAGAAAGAACTGAGTCTTCAGGAACACCAGCATTAGTGGAGAAATTAGAAGACACAGAGCTGTCTAAGATCATCTGATGAGAGGTATGAGAGAAATTTCGTATCTTTCTAATAAAGAAAAAACAGATGGCAACTGCAAAGGTTGGAGCTTATTTAAAAGCCGTTTAAGTAATGGATTATCAAAATATCTTGATCTGATTATAAGCAGACTCTTCTGCATTAAGAACATCCAGATAAAGGATCCACTCGGAGGCAGTGATCGTAATATATTGATGCGGGAACTACTTAATGATATAACTAATGTCAACGGTGAAGAAAAAGGATTTTTCTTTGATAAAGGCAACCTACAGTGGTCTTAGATAGTTTTTAAATTCCTTTCGGCTCATGATGTTACCAATTGCATATTCTAAATGCATCAGCATAACTATGGATAGTATTTTCTAGGAAGTAATTACAGAAGCTACCACGCTTTTTACGCCAAATAAGAGATGCTGTTCAAGGTTTAGGCCTAAATGGAAGTTGATTGAACTGATGAGACTACTCATAAAGAAGATAACTGCATGGGATGATTATAACTTATTAGGGGACACAGAAACCTATAGGAAGTACACACGAGTCGGTAAACAAGTGACTGAGCTAACAAGCTAAGGCAGATAATGAGAAGTCTTTGCATTCTTAGCCAAGGAGAAGTCCTTGGCTAAGAATGCAAAGAAGAACTGCAAAGAATTCTCAGCTTATGTTAGCACTAGAGGGAAAGGGATGAACCCACATTGGCCCGTCAGATAAGAATGGCCTAACTATTGATGATTCTGTTCAGGGTGTTGGAAACTAAATGAGTATTCGCATCTATGTTCACACAAGGAAAAGTTTTTAGGGATGGAAACACCAGCAGTACACTTAAGTCATAATTGTGCTAAATGATTTTTCAATAACTGAGAAGAAAGCAGAAGAGAAATTGCTGAAGCTAAAAGTAAATAAGGCACCTTGAGCTGATGGGATCTGTAGATATATATTAAAAGAAGCAGCAAGAGGTAAGCAAACCCTTGGCCATAAATTGTGAGAGCATCTTGGATTCAGGAGAGGTCCCTATAGACTAGAGATGTGCAAATATCGCGCCTATTTACAAAGAGGAGAGCTGTAAACTTGACTTCTGTTCCTGAGAAAATAATGGAATCAGTCGTTAAAGAGTCGTTATTGCAGAATCACCTTGACAAAAATAGAATTTATACGAAAACACAGCATGGGCTTGTTAAGGGGGAATCTGTCTGACCAATGTGATTAGCTGCTATGACGCAGTAACAAACGAAATGGATACAAAAAATAACTTGCATTCATATACGAGATTTCTGTAAAACTGAAAAGTTTTACAGAAATCTCGTAGTTGTAGGATTTTAGGAGCTTCTGCGACTCAGGACATATTCCTCCGTGTATATTGTCTGTAAATTTCGTGCGTTTTTCAAAGAAAATCGACCAGCCCACACACAATTCACAGGCAACACATACAACACAATAGAGTTTAAGTCTTTGATGCGCCTAAAATCCTCCAACAACAGGAACTAAAACTCTAGTGGGCAGCACAGTTGGTAGGATCGCCGTCCTCCACCACACCGGGTGGAAAAGACCTGAGTTCGAATCCTGTCGATGACGGGAGGAACTTTTATGAGTCCTTTTCACAACGTGATGGAATTAGTCGGTCTCAGGCGACGGTAGTGTGGTCTTTTTCTCCCGGAAACTCGGGTTTTTTGTCGATTTTCTGTTTGCAAACAAAAAATCGACCCCAGAACACACCCAATTTACAGAAATATACAATATATATATACAGGGTGATTCACTACCAGTGCGACAAACTTGCAGGAGGTGTAGGGGACATAAAGACGAATCGGAATCACATAGCATTGCAGGGTACGAAATGCCTTCGTCATGCGGTAGAGGACGTTGAACGGGAGGTCGCGTGAACAGCGATCCCGCTGGAAGTCAGCATTTGCGAACCGGTTCCCGAGGCAGTAGGATAGACGAGTATTCAAACGTTGAACTGGCCGACATGCACCTTGCGTATTGAGCTGCGGACTGTAACCGGCGCGCCGCTCTGCGCTTGTACCAGGAACGTTTCCCGCACAGGCGTGCTCCTCATCATACGATTTTCGCACGTGTGCACAGAAGGTTACGTGAGACTCGTTGTTTCACGAGAGGTACCATGAATCGAGAGCGAACGACGAGGACGCCAGACAATGAGGAGAATGTCCTACATCTTGCAGAAGGCAATCCGAGTACGAGTACTTGAGCAATAGGCCAACGATTGGGTATTTTCCAATCCACTGTATGGAGGATACTGTCAACAAACCAAATAAGTTCATACCATCTGCAGCGCGTCCAATCATTGGAGCCTGCGGATTATCCACTCTGGAGGACATTTGCTACTTGGTTTCTTCAACAGAAACGGTTCGCAAATGCTGACTTCCAGCGGGATCGCGTGAACAGCGATCCCGCTGGAAGTCAGTATCAACGTCCTCTACCGCATGACGAAGGCATTTCGGACCCTGCAATGCTATGTGATTCCGATTCGTCTTTGTGGCCCCTACACCTCCTGCAAGTTTGTCGCACTGGTAGTGAATCACCCTGTATATATATATATTATATTAGGCCACCCGAATATTTAAATTCATATGCCTTATGTCTGTTAATTGCATGTGTTCTATGGTCGATTTGCCTGTTTCGCTGGACGAAAAAACCCAGTTTCTGGGGGGGAGGAGGATCTTGCTATCTACGCCCGAGACCGACTAACTCAGCCACAAAGTAAAAAAACCCTTTAAAGTTCCTTGCGTCATCGACGGGACTCGAATCCGGGCCTCTTCCATCCGATGTGGGGAGGACGGTGACGGTGCCACTGTGCTACCGCGTAGACAGACAATATACACAGAGCAACATTACCTTAGTCGCTGATGCTCCTAAAACTCAATAATAATAAAAACTACACCTGAGACCGACTAACTCAGCCATGGAGTGAAAAAGCCAATAAAAGTTCCTCATGTCACCGACGGAACTCGACCCATGCATTTTTTTAACCGGTCTAGGGAGGACGGTGACGATACCACTGTACTACGCGCACAGACCAACAACAGGGACTGAGGTCTATACATACGGTGTCGTAGCGTCGGTTCTCATATGAGAGCAGCTGCGCATTAATCAAATATCATCAACCGCAATCAGCGATCTAGCCTTCCACAGCGCAAAAATTATGCAATTGGTGCAAAGGGCTGTGGAGCTCTTTTCTACGGACTGACGAATCTCGCTACCCTGTTCTGATCAGATGAGTGTGTGAATCTGAAGGACATCTGGTACTGGAGTTCATTGTACCCAGTGGCGGTCTAGAAAAAAATTACGGGGGGGGGAGCACCATTTTGTGCCTTGTTTGTGCACAAACAAGGCACAAAATAATGCACAGAAGAAAACAAATGTGACACTCAAACATAATGTGACTGGTGGACATAGGCACACAGATAAAGCCTGAATTACTTTGAAGTAAACATTACGCACGAAACTGCGTGACGCCTCGAACTAGAATGGCGATCACATCAGCATCAGTGTTGCCAACTGTAGTCATTTGAAAATAACTGAGCCACAATGCAAAAATACAAATAAAATCCTATGTTAACAATGAAAAAAAAAATTTTTTTTTGTAGCTAAAGGGAATTTAAACGATTGGTGTATATTCTCCGAAAACCGACAGGGGGGTCACATTCCCCGGTGCCCCTATCCTGAATCCGCCACTGATTGTGCCAAAACAGAAGTTTGGAGGAGGGGTGTGGTTTTGGTACAGCTCTTTTGCTCATGGTATGGCCTAAGATTTTTGGTGCTTGTGCAGGGACCCACTGAACACCAATGCTATATCTTAACATCTTAGATAATTCCATGATCGCTACGATACGGCAGTTCTTCAGTACAGATCCATATTTGTTTCAACTGCATAATTCCCCATGCTATACTACCAATGCTGTTCGATAATGGTTAATGGATATGATTATACAAAAGTTAGAATGGCAGGGGCAGAGTACCGTCATCCCTATGAAACACTTATGAGAACAATTATGAGATGATAGTTATTCCACAGGATTCATTGATAGCTCAACTGGTCACTGCAGAACAATGATCAATTTAGCTATCGATTTGGTATGTGTTGAGACAGCTGCAGTCTATCGTTCGTTGGTGGAAACCCACCAGTAGGGTGAAATGAATCATAGCAGTCAAAAGGATTTGACAAGCTATTGAAGTGAGTAGCAATGAAATCGGAATGAAATCGAAGTGTGCCCGAATAAATGTTTGAAAGACAGTGCGCATATCGCTTGAAATGGTATAAAATGACAAGCTTCATATCTTGCTCCATCATGCAACTGGCGGATAGGCAATTTAATCAGACCTTTTTAAGCAGTCTTATGACTCCAGCTTTCATTTATTACACTGCCAAAATTGGGTCCCTACTGACATTCCATGGTTGCTTGTAAATGGAATTGATTCTCAATGATCCCTCTTTGAGGACAACTGCAGATATCCACCAAAACTAAACTTTAAAATATCTCTGGTACGACTGATTAATGCAGAAAATTCATTGTATATGTATTTAAAAATACACTGCGTAACAAGGAAATTGCAGCACCCAGAATGAATAATCAGAGATACATACAAATCAGCAGTCGGATGCGTTGGCCGAGATATACAAATGATTAAAATACGGGACCAATCGGAGGGGACATTCGGTTGACATAAAAACGAACGTAGAAACCGTGGAGTTCAAAGAAACACGTGTATGTGTGGTGCAGTTAACAGTCTTCTATCTTGCAGGAACCGACTTCAGAGTGCAAGGAGATTTTAGAGAATGCCGAGACAACACGTTGGACACCAATTTACCAACTCAGCGACAGAGGGTGAATTATTGGACTTCAAGGGGCTGGATGGTTGCTTTGTTATGTAACGGAACGTACGGGCCATGACAGTACCACAGTACAGATATTTTGGCAATAGTGACTGCTCATCGAACGGGTAGTGGAGCACGATGGCTATAGAACGGGAGGGTCGTCTTTTCGGTCTACAGGTCTATAGTGTGCTCGTGTCTAACGGCACCAGGGGTTCCCCCCATCTCCACGTTGCTTTCATTGTAGGTGTAACAGTTCACTGTAAAGGCCAGAGATTTAAAAGTGTATGAATTTTGTAAGTGTAGTGTTGTGTATCATTGTTCTTCTGGCCATTTAGCCGCTAGACCCCTGCTGGGGACCAACGTTGTCTACACTATGCCTGGTGGAGGCAGACCAGGTACACTAGTATTTAGATATTTACTCTGGCAGGTCCTGTCACCTAATTTCCTGAGATTTCAGTGGCTAGGACCTAAAAAAAAAAATTATACAGCATCAACAGCCATGCTGGCTACCATCCAACGAGCCACATGAGCTGGGTATCTCCCCATCACCAATCGAACCATTGCACGCCGACTGGCAGAAGAGGGCCGTCGTGTATACCGGCCATTGCGTCGATTACCCCTGACCACTGCCCATCGTCACCAGACTAAACCAAACTATTATATTAGGCCATCCGAATATTTAAATTCATCTCTGTTCTGTGTCCTATGTCTGTTAATTGCGTGTGTTCTATGGTCGTTTTATCTGTTTTGCTGGACGAAAAACCCGTTTCCATGAGAAAAACCTTGCTATGCCTTGCTAATTCAAGGTTTGTTATGTCTAACTCTGCCTGAGACCGACTAATTCACCAAGGAATGAAAAAACCTGGAATGATGCCGCGCATGGGCCACCTGGGATACAGAATGCCATGAAGTCTTCAGTGATGAATCCCTCTTCTGATTGGGGAGAGCCTGACGATCGCCGCATACACATGTAACAACGACGTGGTGAAGGCTATGATCCTAGAATCATTGTTGAACGTCGTATTGCCCTCCTGGGTAGCACGGTTGGTATTACCACCGTCCTCCCTACATCGGATGTAAAAAAACTGAGTTCGAATCCCGTCAATGACGAGAAGAATTTTATGGGTCTTTTTCACAATGTGGCAGAGTTGGTCGATTTCAGGAGAGAGTAGAATGGTTTTTTCCTCAGGGAAACTCGGTGTTTCGTCTAGGAATCAGCAAATAGACTACAAAACACGCAATTTACAGACACATTTTGGTCGTCGTTGGTGTTCGTCAACAGCAACCTGCTCGGCGCTATGTCGCTGAGATTCTGAAACCCGTCGCTCACTGCTTTTTTACTGGGAGTGCTGAAGCCATTTTTCAGCAGGAAAATGCCTGAACACATACCAGAGCAGTTTCCTCTAAGTGGTTTCATGATGTGGTCGTCTTGTTTTGGCTAGCCAAGTGTCCTTGGATTTCTTCCCTCCCTCCGTGCAATTGTGAGTCTTGATTGTACGCCACCCACAACCAGCACAGACCACGGATGTTTTGCGGAACCAGATGCAAGCGGCTTGGTGGGAAATAGCCAGTGGGAAGCTATTCTACACCTGTATGACTCAATGCCGAGACGCTTAGCTCAATGTATCTGCAGCCGTGATGGAGTAACGTCATACGATTGTCCATTGTAAGCATCATTTTGTGTCATTAAATGTGTTCACACACATACATTAATGTCGGCAATTATCATGGGTGTTTCTAAAAATCGTTACTCTAATTAGACAAAAAAAAAAAAAACAATAAATAAATTCCCATTTTACTTATCCATTCGCTCCATTAGTCTGTCTAGTTTTTCACTGTATTTATTTAAGCTATTACCTTCCACAACAGATGGAAGTTTGTTCCAGCAATGAACCAACTGCTGGCTAAAGGCAAACTTCCGTACATCTATTCTGCAACCGTCCTTCCAAAATTTGAATTTATGCCCCATTATGTGCATAGTGTGATATTCTATGTGCATACTCTATCCATTCAAAGCCTTAAACACTTCAATCAGACACCTCGTGGGTAGCACAGTTTGTAAAATCGCCGTCCTCCCCACACCGAGTTGCAAAGACCTGGGTTCGAGTCCTGTCCATGACAAGAGGACCGACTACTTCAACGTGGCTGAGGTAGTCGGTCTCATGCGAGGGTAGCATGGGTTTTTTCTCCCACGGAACTCGGGGTTTTCGTCCAGCAAACAGAAAATCGACTACAGAACACACGCCAAAGAGGAAATACTTGATGATTTCTACTTCAAAAACCTGAAAGAATTTAAATTCACACGTGAAGAAATCTCACAAGAGATCACTTTCCGATTTAAAACTAGCTCCAAATCAAAGAATACTTCGAATTGGGTGTTTGACTTTACCCCACGTATTTTTTCGGCTAACTCTACTTTAGACAGGTTATTTATTGGGTGGACCTCTCACCGATTTAAGCCGTTCACTGTTGTGACGAAGTGCTATTGTTGTCTTGCTTTCGGACACACTTCAAGTACGTGTAAACAAGAAAGACCTTCTTGTGGACATTGTGGCAAATTAGGCCATATCTTTGCTGAGTGCCCCAGCAAGGATCAACCGCCTGTCTGCATTAATTGCAAGAGGCACAAACATGATGCTAATCACTCGGTCAGAGATATCAACTGTCCTGAATACATAAAGGCTCAAGACACAGTAAGGCAACGAACAATTCCCTTTTAATATCACAGTCTTATCGAGTTCAAGCGCTTCCCAGTCAAATATTTCGACTGTAAACTTAAAATTTCTGCAAGCCAATGCTCACCATTCACGCACCGTGGCAGATGAGCTACGTCGTGTATCTGAGGAGGAACTCATTGACATTCTCATTCTTCAAGAACCATATCATAAAAAAGGACGAATTGTCGGATATCCTTGCTCTTCTCGAATTTTACAACCGACTCATACAGATCCTAAGGTAGCCATCGTAATATTTAATAAAAATGTTGACGTTTTACTCTTGTCCTGTTTAACATCACAGCATGCTATTTGCATTCAAGTCTTGAGTCCTAATCACTCGACTTATGTTATCTCAATGTATTGCCCCCCGTCATCTGACTTGACTCCTCACTTACACTATATTGATTCCGTATTCAGTTTATTAGGCCCTATTCCTCTGCTAATTTTACTCGACTCAAACTCCAAGTCTGCATTGTGGCATAGTTCTTTCACAGATGCGCGGGGATTACTGCTTGAGGATACCATCTTCTCCCATCAACTTACCGTCTTGAATCAACCAAACCAGCCATGTACCTTTTCCAATTCCCTGGGTGAATCAAACATAGACATCTCTCTGGCTACAGCCCGTATCGCTCCTTACATTATTGACTGGCACGTAGAAACTGACCTAACGACAAGTGACCATCGCTCCATCGTCTTCCTGCTGGGATCAACTCTTCCTCCTCAACAACCTCTTCGTAATCTCATACGTTACTCTCTTAGAAACATAAAATGGGAACGTTTTAATCGTTCCGTTCTCTCTCAATTGCCTGAAGACAACCTAGAAAATTTTAAATCTCTTACCACCGAACAACTAGCACTGCAGATTCAAAACATTATCATCACTGCAATTCAGAAATCTACGCATAAAAAGAAACTAAAAACTAACTGCACACCTTGGTGGAATAACGAACTATCCTCTACTCGGAAACTTGTACATAAAGCCAGAAGAAATTTTCAGCGTAAACGGCGTACTTGGCCTCAAGAAGAAGTCAACAGATTACATGAAGAATACAAAACTCTCAAAAGAAAATACGTAAAATTGATTTATGAAAGCAAATTGCAATCCTGGCACAATTTTGTCCGTACGTCTGGGAATAATAATCCTTGGGGCGTCATCTATAAAATTGCTAAAAATAAAATGATCTTGGGTGACATTTTTAACTCCATTACCTCCAACAGTATGGAAACTATTACACTAACAGACTCCATAAATGCCATCTTGGACCAACTGCTGCCTAACGATGATCTCACTATTGACACTTCACACCATCTATCTATTCGTGATTTAAACCAAAAATACCTTCCTTTAGAAGAAACAAGTCCATTCACTGCAGAAGAACTTACTTCAATCTTGAATAAAATTCAGTCAAACAAATGTCCTGGCGATGACCTGATTGACAACATATTTATCAAACACTTTTATGACCTAAGGCCCAAAGTTCTACTTAAATTATTCAACAACTGCTTAAATACTGGAACGTTTCCCAAACCCTGGAAACACGCCATTCTTAAGATTTTACATAAACCTGGTAAGCCACTAGATAATGCGAGATCCTACCGCCCCATAGCCTTGCTCTCTCACCTGGAAAAAGTGTTAGAGAGATTAATCACCAATAAAATAACCACACTGCAGGGAGCCACAAGCTCCACATCCTCTCTTCAATACGGATTTAGGCAAGGGCTTGGATGCGAAGACGCCTTATTAGAACTCCACCACCTCATTGACTGCTCCACTTCCAAGTACGTTATGGCAATCTTTATCGATTTTGAGGGCGCTTTTGATAATTTATGGTGGGAAAGTGCCCTCAGCAGACTCCGTTCCAATCACTGCTCTCTTCAGCTTTATAAACTTGTTAGAAACTATTTTGCTGATCGCACCGTCACCGTCATCACTAAAAGCACGAAGATTAACAGATCTGTCTCCCGTGGCTGCCCCCAAGGATCTATTTTAGGTCCCTTGATTTGGAACCTAGTTCTCGATGATTGGCTGCTTAGGACTCCTGAATTTCAAAATGTGCAACAACTTGCGTATGCAGATGACATTATCATTTTAGTGAATGGAAACTCAAGATCTGAATTAGAACTCTATGCCAATAAAGTACTCTTTGAACTATCGTCCTGGTCCTCTAAGAACAAATTAAAATTATCCCCAACAAAATCGAAGATCATGATTTTTAAACAAAAATTAGACTATCGCAGACCACCAGTTGTAAAACTTGACAAGAAATCACTTCCACTTGTCCGAAGCACCAAATTTTTAGGAGTCATCATCGACGACCGCTTTTCCTTTACTGAGCATATTCAACATCTGTCTGTCAAAGTTAAGAGTTTTACCGCGATGCTGCTCCAAATTACCAGACAAGACTGGGGACTGAACACTAAAACCCTACATCTATTTTATAATGCTGCCATAATCCCAATTACAACCTACGCTGCCAGCCTTTGGTTTAGACGTACTGCACTCAAAACAGTACAAACCAAGTTATCCACTATTCAACGTTGCTTTCTCCTCAGCCTACTTCACGTTTGCCGAACAGTATCAACTCCAGCTTTACAGACTCTTGCAGGCACCATACCACTTGACTTGCATGTTGTGTTTAGAGGGCTTTGCTTTTACATCCGCAAAGGCATTTCTGTGGAATTTCAGGGAATCATTGTTAACCCTCAGACTGATCCCAAAACTGAGCGAACCAGATGCTGGAATTTGTTAGTGAATACCTGGCAGAATAGATGGAATTCTACCGAAAAAGGAGCTATCACCAAAAACTTCGTTCCCGACGTAACTGCACTACTCTCATCATCCACCAGAAAATGGTTTTCACCCTCACTGTTTACCTCCTACATACTAACTGGGCATGGTTCGCTTAACGCAAAACTCTACCAATTCAGACTTTCCAATACAGTCTCCTGTCGATGTGGGCTACCGGAAGACTCTCCTCACGTACTTTTTGAATGCTCCACTTACGAGGATCTAAGATCGGCTCTTAAGGCAACAGTACCAAACTTGTGTCCCGGAGGTGAGAAGATACTCATTTCTGTCAACAATTTCCAGGCCCTTCAAACCTTCTGCAATGCTGCTTTTAATCGCAGGAAGGCTCTCAACCTCAATGTTAATTCAAGAAATGAAACTGAAAATGCATCATAAATCATAATACAACTGTGCGCTGCCTCGTCGTCCTGATGACGTCATATACAAAATTGTTGTGGCTTTCAAGAACACGCAAAGATTTTGACAGATGCTGCACTTCTCTGACTCATCCTTTATCAAGACCCTCTTCAACTAAACCTCTGCTCAGTGATACCGTCATCTACCAGAGACTTCTGACACCACTCCAGTTTAACGGAATTCAGAATTATATCTAGAACTTGTTCCTGCCGATCATGATTGAATGACATTACAACTTCTGTTTGACAATACACCTTTTCTCTTTGTGGGCCACTTTGGCAGCACTGCATACAGATGTGGGCAAGAAATGGATAAAGATTTTTTTTTTTTTTTTATTATTATTATTTATTTTAATTTTATTATTATTATTTTTTTTTCTTCTTTTTTTTTTTTTTTTTTTTTTACTTTATGCTATTCTCATCCTTATTTCTTCGTCTTCTGCTGTCCTGTTTCCTGGAGTGTGTGTGTGTGTGTGTGTGTGTGTGTGTGTGTGTGTGTGTGTGTGTGTGTGTGTGTGTGTGTGTGTGTGTGTGTGTGTGTGTGTGTGTGTGTGTGTGTGTGTGTGTGTGTGTGTGTGTGTGTGTGCGCGTGCGCTGTTGCCGGCTTGCTGGCGCGGGGTTCTTTTGAATGGCTCCAAACCCTCTTTGGACATTCAGTACGTGACTGTTGAGGTTGGCCATGGTTCTTGCGCAGTTGTGGCCTACCTCCCCGTGGTGTAGACGGACACTGGGCAGGCTTTCCAGGTGATCGCCTGCCTGGTGACAAAACGGCCAGAAACAACTAAACAACACAACAACACATACACTGCACGAATATAACGTTACACACATTTCTGGCCTGTTACAGTGCTTTCTGTAACCATCACAGTGTACAAAGACGGAGTTGAACTTTCGTTCAGGTGCCGTCCTACATAAGATACTATACATGTCTACATGTCTACATGTCTACAGAACACACGCAATTTACAGATAGTATATAAGGAGCAATATGGCCTTAGTCGCTAATGCTCCTAAAACCCAATAACAACAACCTCGCAGGTACCTAGTCTCCAGATGCTGCAATTTGCAGAACTGAAGCCTTTCTTGGTAAAACCATCTCTTTGTTCCCCTCACCCTTTGTTGCCCTTTTCTGCACTCGTTCCAGCAACTCTACATGCTTCCTAAAATGAGGCCTCCAGACCTGTATGCAATATATTCTAAGGCGTGGCCTGACCATTGCCTTATACAGTGGGATAATCACCTCCTTATCTCAGCAACTAAAATTTCTGTATATCATTGACAATACCCCATGACCCGCATCGGTGGATAAGCAAACACCATAAATGGAAGCCCTCATGACCCAATGATGAGATATATCCACAATATGAGAGTTGCTTGAAGGTTTAAAACTCAAGTAAGTTGAAAGAGAAAGCCATTTCAAATAAATAGCGGTATATTTCTTCGTACTGGAGCAATGCTTCTATTTGAGGCGCTAGTACAATATCGATGAAATTCGTGAGAGAGCTTTCACAATATGCATTTGGAGCATTTTGTAGCAAACTTTTAGTTACAACCAAAGGCTACTGACTGACCTACCTGCAATATTTAATAGTAACAGGTAGGTTAAATAGTAAACAATATTATCGAGCTCTCGCAGCACGAGACCTTCGCTCTAAATTTACTTGAATTTAAATTAAATTATAAAATCAAATATAATAAAATGATTATTATTAAATTATTGCTAAAACCCTTTATCCTGTATCATTTATAATATTGATTTATATAATAACAATAATAGTCATGTTATTTTAAACAGATTATAAATTCAGTTTTCCTGAGTTTTTCGAACTCCATCGGGTATCTACGGTAAATCGACCTTTGGGTTGATTCACACAGATTCGCGTGTCGTAGAATGATTACAATCGCTGTCTTTCCGAATCGCGTGGAAAATACTACGTTTGAATCTTTTCTTGATGGGAGGTACGTTTTTTCCGCATCCTAGCCGAGTTGGTCAGTTTCAGTGAGGGCTGAACAGATTTTGCTCTGAACAGCTGGTTATTTTATTTTATTTATTATTTTTTTAAGCAGGGAAATTAACAAACTGGCCATTAAATATCAGCAATTTGTAGGCAAAATACGCTGTCATCTCCTAACCCCAGTTTCTTTAGCACAAAACAACAATAATAATAATTAATAAATAAAAAATAACGAGGGCACATTGTTCTATCTAATTACGCCACTGGGAGTCGCAGCTGTATTTGCCCGTTCCTAGAAAACTTTACTTGAAACTTGCCTTGATAATCCCAAATCTATAAATCAAGATCCCACACCTATGATTGTCGAAAAGTAGAAAATATAATCAACAAAGTTTAGCTTAATTTAAGTACTGTAATAAAATTAACTCAAACTACAGTTTTCATAATGCTGCTTTCACAATACGGGGTTGCTTAAATTACATTCTTCTTTTTTTTCAAAATTATTTTGTTAATGAAATCCAGCAAACTTTTCGCTAACGAGATAACAAGGAAGATTTTAAAAGTTTTTTTTTTTTTCCCCCATTAGAAAACTCAATAAAGTGATATATACTTTTTATTATTTTTTTTCAGAATATTAGATAAAACGAATATTAGATAAGAATATTAGATAAGATATAATTAGATGCAAACGTATATCTTTTACGTATTATTGACAGATATATCATGCTACTAGCTATCTGAATCAGTTTCTGTGTTGCGTAACAAGCATTTCACATCACGATATCAAAACAGAATAACCACGTGTTACTAAATTCAAGCCAATGAAGATACGTTTACAGTTTATAGTGCACTACTGCTGCTGGGAATATCCCAAGTGTTCATACCTTAGATATACGGTAATCAGGGCATGAGTAATAAAGAGGAGCCTCGTGAAAGGCTGAAATGGGTAGATGAGACTATATCGTATGGAACGGTAAGTTTCAAAAATCAGATTATTTTTAAAAAGAAACTGTCGGTTAGCACTGTTCTGTTGTCCCACATAACTATATAGTCATCGTTATGTATTCTATATATTATCTCACAGACTAGAGAGCACACATATTTTTCGCACTACTTTTTTTTTTTTTTTTTTTTGCCGATTCTAATTTTAAATTACTGAAAGGAATCAGCGTCTAGGTAATGCTTTAAGTTTTTTTTTTAATAAATAAGTTTAATTATAACAAATTCATTATAAGTAAAAGTGATTACACTAATTTTCAGGAGCGTTCGCATATATACATAAGCGCCTATCGCCTTCGCTAAGTCCATCCAACCATCCATCCATCCGTCAGTCTGACTGTCTGTCCGTCCGCCCGCATGTAACATAGAGAGACACCCAGTGGACGGATTTTCATGAAATTTTATATTTGGTTCATATAAAAAGATTTTTTGAGCCATCCAAAATTTCATTAAAACTGGACAAATTTAAACAAACCGGAAATTATTTCTTTTTCCATCCAATTTTGTATGGAAAAAAAAATTTATGAATTAAATGTAGTTTTAATGTAATATTGCCAGCTTTAGACAGTCCGTGCCTGTTTCGCATGTATTGTTATGTAAGATTCGTGAATGTCGCTTGCGAACAGATATATACAGAGAGAAAAGATATAAGAATATGATAAAGAGCAATACAGTATTATACATTTGTAATTAAACTGAACGACTAAGTTTCAAGACCATAGAGTTCTAAGTGTTCGATAAAGTTATAATCTTAGTAATTAATTAATAAGCTAACTATATTTACTTTTAAGTTCAGTTTATCACAGAAAAAGAAAAAAATAATAATTTAAAAAAAAAAAAAAAAATAGAATGCGCCTACATTACTCCCTGCGTACATTACCTAACTTGTAATGAAGTATGTTATTGGATGTTTAGATATTACTTGTATTCCATTCAAAATGCCATGAGCCAACCAATACCGGTTAGATATTACTTACATGTAGACATGTATAGTATCTCATGTAGGAAGGCACCTGAACGTCAGTTCATCTCCGCCTTTGTACACTGTGATGATTACAGAAAGCACTGTAAAAGGCCAGAAATGTGTGTAATATTATGTTCGTGCAGTGTGTGTGTGTGTGTGTGTGTGTGTGTTTGTTGTTGTGTTGTTTAGTTGTTTCTGGCCGTTTTGTAACCAGGCAGGCGATCACCTGGAAAGCCTGCCCAGTGTCCGTCTACACCACGGGGAGGTAGGCCACAACTACGCATGTATCGCGGCAGCCCTCCAAACCCTCTGGTTTCCCAGCTCTTACTGCCCTAGTATCAGAGGAAAATAAATAAATAAATAAATAATAAAATAATAAAAAAAAAAAAAAATATATATATATATATATATATATACATAAATTTAAAAAATAATAATAATAAATAAATAAAAATATGTAAGTAAATACAAATTAAAAAAAAAAATAATAATAAATAAATAAAAATATGTAAGTAAATACAAATTTAAAAAAAAGTAAATAATAAAAAATAAAAAATAATAAAATAATAATAAAAATAAAAATACATAAATAAAAAATATATAAATGAAAAATAAATATAAAAAATTAAAAAAAAAGAAAGAAAAGAGAGGGGGGAAAAATATATATATATATGATCCCGCACTGGCCAAAGGCCTGTGCCAGCAGGAGTCTCCACTAGGAAGGCTATGAGGTATTCCGTAGTTGAGTGAGAAGGCGTCTCCGGCGATCAAAAGCATGGCGAGCAAATTCCTGCAGGGACTGGAAATTTTCTCTGGTGCTCAGGAAGTCCTGCTCATTTCCGGGGGCAGTGATACTTGTGGAGGGAAGAAGGTTCTGTTGAAGGTCTGGGTATTGATGGCAGTGGTATAAAATACGGTCCCAGTCTTCTGGGTCGCCACAAGAACAGAGAGGTGATTCAGCAAGGTTGAAAGTTGCAAGTTTGGCATTAAGGGAGCCATAACCAGAGAGTAAGTAGAAAGTGTACAGACCAGGATGAAACCATTTCTGAGTGGACTCTAAAATGGCAAAGGTGACGTTAGGGATGAACTTTAAAGTAACAAGATCCTTAGAGGTAGCGGACCATCTGTCTTGCGAACGCTGCACCAAAATATTCCAACAGCGTCTTTTCTCTGCCTTGGAATCCACAGTGACATCGATAGTAATACCAAGGAAGGTAACAGGGACAGCTTGCCTAATGTAGAAGCACAGGCCTCGGTACAGAAGAAAGAGATCGAGGGGCAGACAGCCGTTAAGGACCTGCAAAGCAGGGGTAGACACAGTCCTACAGGCCCTGCACATTGCTAAAAGCATTTTACGTTGAATGCTATGAAGTTTAGTATGAACTGAAACCTTCTTAACATGCCAGAACCAGGCGGCCGCGCCATAGGAACAAATTGGTAGAAACACAGCTTTGTAATATAACCGTAGAGAGAACGAGAATTAAGACCACAAGATTGTTTAGAGAGACGCAGAAGTGAGAAGGTAAGTTTTTTGACTTTCCTCTGAGAGATCCTCCAAGTGTTTAGTAAACATAAGTTTACTATCAATGATCAGACCAAGAAATTTTAGAGAAGAAACCATGGAAAGTGATTTGTTTTGTAGTTTTACAACAGGTGGCCGTGAAATAATAAGTGAACCCTTAACCAGCATCATTTTCGTTTTCGTGGAGGATATAGATAATTTATTTATAGTGGACCATTGAGAGAGATCTGACATGACTAAGTTGGCAATACTTTCAAGAGAGGCACGGGAATTGCCCTGGATCAGCAGGGTGAGATCCTCTGCATAAGCCAATTTGGAAGTATAAGGAACAGTTTTAAGGAGCCATTTGTCAAGAACGATTTTCCAGACGAGTGGTCCAAGAACAGAGCCCTGGGGGCAGACCCTAGTGACAGAGTTAGATCCAGAAATAACAGAAACTGTACGGTTTTCAAAATAACTTCTTAAAAGGTTATAGAGAGGAAGAGGATAATCGGCAGCACGTAAGCGAGCAAACAAACTAGACCACCATAACAGATCAAACGCCGCAGAAAAATCAACAAAAATAGCAAGAACGTATTTAGAGTTTGCAGAGTTAACTCGAGAAAGGAATTCAACGACTGCTTCTTCAGTTCCTCGTCCAGTTCGGAAACCATATTGATCGTCTGATACAAGAGAGGTGTTCGTGAACAGTGAAGTGAGTCTTATAGCAATCAACCTTTCAAGTGTTTTGGCCAAATGCGATAACAGAGCAATAGGATGGAAGGACTTGCCACTTTGGGTGTTTGAAGGTTTAGGAATTAGTTTAAGAAGAGCTACCTTCCAGATAACAGGGAATGTGCTTTCATTCAGACGTTTGTTGAATAGAGTCGGAAGAACCGTTGGACGTAGCTTGTGGAATTGTTTGATAAAGATGCCCTCATGAAGGTCGAGGCCTGGACAACCAGAGCTGTTAATTTTTAGGACAGCTGTGTCCACCTCCAGCTGCGTAAATGGCTGAGATTCAGAAGTAGTAGTGCAGGAGTTATTGAGCTGTCTTATTTGTTGATGAGTAGACAAGTCATCCTCTGGGCGATCAGAAGGAAGAAGATTGCCCAAGATAGTGTTAATGGTGTCCTTCCAGGTGAGAGTTTCGGTGCCGTTTGCGAGTACCGGAATAATAAACAGTAGGGGAATAGGATTTGTTCCTGATAAGGCGATAAACAAGGGCCCATGGGTCCCGATTGCCGGTAGAAGTAACCAGGTTCTGCCAAGATTTTATTTTACAGGTAGTGATGGTTGTGACGTATTGTCTTTTGTGAAGCTGATATATTGTTTTAAGACTTTCGACGTCGGGAGGTGGCCAGCTCCTGCGATGTCGTTGGTAAGTACGCCTAGCCCGATGCACTTGCTGACGAAGCAGAGTAAGTTCTCGGCTCCACCATGGAGTGGGATGGGAAGATTGAATTTTCTTTTTGGCTGCTTTATAACAGGCATGGCTGAGAGCATCATTAACATAGGAAGCTCATTCAGAAGCTGTAAAGTGATGGATGAAGTTTATGGTTTCAATTGGGAAATCAGTTGATTGAGTCATTAAATCGGTTCCACATGATGCGTCGCAATGAAAATCTTCTAAGGTCCTGTAGTGGAGGATTATATGATTGTGCAGAGAAAGTCACGGAGAAGGTGATCGCATGATGGCCACTTGAGCAAATGTTAGTATTTACTGTCCAGTCATTAATGTTTGAAGAATAACAGTGTAAGACGCAGCAGTGATGTCTATATTTGATTCGCCATTTAAAGAGCTGAAGGTATACAGTGAGTCGGGTTTATTTAGAACCGTCAGCTCATGTGAAAGGAGAAAGTCTTCTATGAGTGAACCCTTATCAGTATGGTCGGAATGCCATAGACTGGATTTCGCATTAACGTCTGACATTATAATAAGTTTGGCAGTACCTACCAAAGAAATAACTTGATCGAGGTAGGCAAGATGAAGTGTAATGTCGGAAGTTGGTGGGCAGTATAATGAAACTAGAAAGTAGGAGCCATGAGGAGTAGACACACTTATGCAGACAGCGTGTTGATTGGTAAGACTAATTATCTTGACTACGTACAATTTAGGGTTAACTATGACGAAGGCCGTACGTGGTTTAGCATGTTCCGGCTGGATAACCCTAAAAGAGATAGGGTATCCTGTTATTTTACCGCGGAAATGGTATGCGTCTTGTAAGGCTATAATATCGTCGGTTACTTTTCAGACTTCATCGGCCACCAATCGTGACCGCTGAGCATTCAGTTGAAGCAGGCTAAGTTCAGAGACTGATTCGTCTGCAGATGAAGAACTTGTAAAAGACAATGCATCCATCGTTGGTCCGTTGTCTTAAGAGATCTATGATACGCAAAAGTTCTGGGCATTTGGAGTCACGAATTGCCTCATTCATTAGCGGTCCTTAATTGTGCAATCTCTAGAGCTCTTTTATATTCATGGCAATTAGGATCGCGGATGGAGTGCCGAAAGTCTCTTTTACGCCTGTTGCAATTTATGCAGCAGGCAGGCTCGTCCTTATGAGGGCATTCTGCATGCACATGACCACTACATGCGCAATGTCCACAGGATGGGGAGTTATGGGTACAGTATTGTGTTGTGTGCCCATATCCCAAGCACAAAAAGCACTTAATATCTATTGTAAATGGCCTATGCCTATGTGAGCTACAAGCAAGAAATATTCTGTCTATTGACGAGATACACTTGTAAATTTTTGGGGAGAAACTGATTACCCAGTGTACCAATGACAAGGACCTTGACTTAGTTGTGAATCTGACGAGGTTTCTTATCACTTACAAGAAAAAGTTCAACTGATATCACATTTTCAGAGTATGTGTCGTTGGTCCCAGGAATGCTTTTAAGGTCAATCACAGCCTTCCACCGCGACCACAGAATTGTATTCGTATAAATGAGAATATGTTTTGTGCATTACTCTAAAACGAAACTCGGTTTGAAGCCAAATTTTCAATCTACGTTCTGTTAGTTCTCGGGAAATTTTCAGGCCCAGTTACAATTTCATAGGCCTTGTTGCCTCCTCCACCCTACAAAAATCTGCATAAATGAAAGTATGTTTCTGCATTAATCGACAAGAAAAACGCAGATTGCTACCAAATATCCAACATATATTCTGTTTCCCCCTGGGAAAATCTAAGTTCAATACCGATTCCATAGCATTCCCTCTCCAGGTTTCCCTGCAGAAATATTACTATAAATTTGGAAGAGGAGCTCTGATCCATTTCAAAATTTTCGATGCTTATTTAGAATATTTTAGGAATCTTTTAACAAATTTTCATGTCGATGGGTTTGTTGATTTTGTTATTAATCATGAATTATTACGATTTGCCTTCAATGTAATTCACTGCGTACATTAACTAACTTATTATTATAAGTACTGTAATGATTTCATCGTAATTACACATACAGAGACGTTCAGCACATATGCACTTTCCAGGACTTTTTCCGCAATATAGTACCATGGGATAAGGCGCCACAGGTGATCTCTCACAACTGTGATATCAGTACATGTACTCTTGTTAACTATACAAAACTCTGTAAATGGCAGAAAGTGCGTGTAGCATAGAGTGACATGGTGTTCAGTGTCAAGCGGCACCGGGGGTCTCCCCAAACTCCTCGTAGTAACTCCACGTAGTACAGGAGAGGCAAGGATACTCTGGCAGGGCCCGCTGCGGAGTTGCCTAATCTTGCCATAGCGGGTCCTAAAAAAAAAATTATAGTTGAGCATAGGGATATAGTGCAAGGGGGTAAAGCTGGGAGAAAGTGTATCGGCTGTAGAAAAGGCAGCCACCGTGCGTGTGTGTGTGTGTGTGTGTGTAGTATTGTGTTAGGTTCTGTTGTTTCTCTACTTGGCTGAAGTCCCCTAGTGGGACCCTACTTTGCCCGCCACCACCACTAGGAGGTGAGCTAGGCTGCCCATTATTCTACGGCTGATCTCCGCCAAGGTCGCCTGAGCTTAAGTGACGGAGCAAAAATATACAGAACCAGACTTAAGTTTGAAATCGGCAACTTGAAATCATTAATCCATGAAATTACGTTTCAGCTAATAATCAACAGATGTGAAGATAGAAGAATAATCTCAGTGATATTTGTTATGCCTACTCCGTATTAATCTGGAGAAACTGCATGGGGTTCAGATTAGAGAAAAGGCAGCTCAAGCAATGTTGCTTCCATGTACTGTGTCTGTTAATAAACATTGTGGGTGTTCTTAAAGTCGGTTTGTTTGTTTGCTGGAGTTAGAAATACCGTATTTTCTCGAATACCCTGCGCACTTTTTTCCTAAAAAATGCAACCAAAAATCTGAGTACGAGGCTTATTCGTGAATTTATTTGGAATTCGAGAATAAGCTGAAAATTAGCCCGAAACCTGGGATTTCTCCTGCGGATATGGACAGAGCAAATAAAAACGCAGCGTTTTTTTTTGCTCCGTACGTTATTGATTTCGCTGTAGTTACTAACAACTTAAAAGCTGTTAGTAACTACAGCGTTGATATTCTCTTGTACTGGAATGTTGCAATGAAGAAAATTTAGATTCTCTTTATTCAGAAATTAACATTTTTGCTTCTTAGCAGTGGACAGAGTTCAGTCAAATATCGGATCGTGTTATTTTTTTATGGAACTGAAAACAGATAACACCGATACTGGTTACTGCTGAGTGGATATGAAAGGTAGTAGGAAATGATGCACGTTCATTTGTCACTCTTTCTTAATCCATGACAAATTGCCTAGTCCACTTCATACAACTACAAATTATTTCTAAATTTAGCGTTCCAGTGAACGTAAATTGTAGTATATTGTATACAAATTCTGCTAAACATGAGTGTGTAATTGCGATCTTTCACAGTTGATGAAACACTGAAAATGTTTCAAGAGGCAGAAAAAAAGGTAATACTGTACTACAGATTGAGTTGGGTACAAGTCCATATTTCGACTAACGGTCAGAAACAATGCAGTGATTGACAGCTGCCACTCACTGCTTTCCACGCCCACATGTAACACGCCAAAGTCACGTGATATCGTAAAAAATCAAAGCATAAATAAACATAAAGAGAAACTACAATACGTTATTAAAATAAGCGAAAATAATTACAAATTTTGAAAAATAAGTTCGTTTGTTAATTAAATCTCTTCCGAAGTTTCGTAAAAACATAATCTTTGGTTAAAATATCTTTTACAGCTGTTTTTTTTTTTTTTTTTAAATAGGGATCTCTTTTTTCGCTATAAAAATAGCGGTGAGGAAGGGAATAAAAAGCCTAAGATTCCAGATAGCGAGGGCTGGGCATAATCTTTGGTTAAAATATCCGTTACCACTGTTTTTAAATAGGGAACTTACTTTCCGATATAAAAACAGCGGTAAGGAGGGGGCGTGGTTTAAGACCACGCCCACTGCGTAGAGAAAACTTGTACCCAAATTTTGGAGAATAGCCGAAAAAAAATCTGAAATCGTGTTGCTTGTTGAAAATAAATTCAGATAATTTTTTTTTTTTTTTTTCTTTTTTCAGGTATTAAAACATTGGGTGCACGGCTTATTCAAGGGTGCATGGTATTCGAGAAAATCCGGTACTGCTGCAGCCGTCGGAGACCAACTTAATCAGCATATACAGTATTAGATATTTATTATAATAAATATAGAAGTACTATACAACAGTGCAATAGAAGCGCTCCACGGCCTATCAGCCAATAATTAACATTGAGTACTACTGATTTAGCAAGCAAAAATTACTAAGGTAACTCTCGACTTAGATAACGTTCTCAGAACCAAAATTCAATTACACAGTTATCTCTACTGATTTTTAAAATAAGGTTTTAATTGAATCCATCAAATGCATTTAATTGAATCCATCAAAAAAAAAAAAAAAAAGTCTATGGCACCCATAAGAATATACGCTGATTTAAATTTAGCCAAGGAAGTCCCTTTTGGAAGAAGAATTAAACATTTTTCTATTTTGCTAATTATCTCTCGTTAAAGTTTTGCGAACCACATCCACCGCTGTAGTGTAATGCTTATCATGCTACATCTGCGAAACGCATACGTTGAATACTTTTTGAGTCATCTATTTTCCGTAAAGCACAATGATTCAGCCTGGTTTTATATGGTCTGCTGACTTTCGAACTTCGGTGCGCTAGTCATCCTCTATTTGTTTTACCAGCTTGCCTAATCTGGCAGGTGTGCTATTTGTATAGGCATGGCCTCTCAAACGAACAGTATACAATTACCAGGAAATTTCGAAGTAGTGG
Organism: Mastigoproctus giganteus; assembly: GCF_048544385.1. Lineage (NCBI taxonomy): Eukaryota > Metazoa > Arthropoda > Arachnida > Uropygi > Thelyphonidae > Mastigoproctus > Mastigoproctus giganteus. Next base: position 176,662,785 of record NC_143580.1, read on the forward strand.
CTGAGTCTGTGGTGACAGATGAATTGTAACTTCAAATTAATAGTTCTGCAAGAAACTTTAAAGGAAATTTTAATATTAGAACTTCTATATGATTTTAATCTTGAAACTTCTATATGCATTAGTCTTTGTTTGATGCAAATAAATTGAACATCAAAACTTTAGATCAGTGGTCCTCAAAATTTTTCAGCTGACGGCACTCTAAAAGTATGCACTATGATTCACGGCACCCTTTTAAACAAGACCATAACTTAGGCAACGTATAATGACGGATACAAATTTGGTACAATAGTAAAGATGCACTGTAAAAGAAATTCAATAAAATTTCTTTTACAGTAGAAGCACTGTATTTCAACAGAAACTGTAAAAGAATTGTTACTGAATTTCTTTTAAAATAGTTAGCCGAACGAACCAGTTATCTGAACAGAAGAGCCAGGCAGGTAATTCCACGAAGTCTCTCTTTCAACTTAGATAACGTTCTCAGAACGGAAATTCAATTACACAGTTATCTCTAATGATTTTTAAAATAAGGTTCTGTATTTAATTGAATCCATCAAACAAAATAAATTTTCAAAAAGTCTGCGGCACCCATACGAAAATACGCTTCATCCATTTTGCGATCCACTGCTTTAGACTAGATACTGTATTAGTAAACGACTGAAATATGATCCTTTCCAGAGTTCATAACGCTTGAAGAGGTGGTGTTTGTGAGGTCCCTTGTTGTTATTTCATTCTATTTAATTATTATGAAAGTGGCCCTCATGCTTTGGTGGATGTAGTAGGCGCCTCCTCGGGCGGGGTCGTACATTTACATTACTAAGGGGAGAGTGTTGCTTTTTTTTGTTTCTTTTTTTTTATAACTTTATTTTACTTTTGAACATTGGGGTTTCTTGCTGCTGAGGATAGCAGAATCGCACTTTGGCAAGTACAATTCTGATTGTAACTAATTTGTTGCATTTGTTTCTTGAAAAGTATCCTGCTCCCACTGACGATTGAGGCCGAGTACTTGAATTTATATTCAACTTAGACATAAAAACTGTTAGGGTCATCCCCGGTTAAAACAGTCTGTTAAATTTTATCAAACTAATTTTTTTTTTTTTTTTTTTATAACAAAAGGCTCAAATCATTCCCAAAAATTTAACGAGGAGCTCGCCAAGCACCCGGCAACAGCTGAACGTCAGGCCATTTGTTTCGAAGTTTACTAGCTCTCGTCATCTGGCGGGTGGTCTCTTATTTGTGAACGTATGCTGAACTGTGAATACTGTATTTTGTCTGAGTGAACAGCTATAGCAGTGATGTTTGAAGTAGAACTTCCACTTAAACACACAATGACTATTACGAGTACCTTTAGCCAACAGAACTGGGCGACATTTCCTTGCGCAGTAAAATATTATAGGATTGTGGATGGATATTTCAAAGCAGTAGTTGAAGTCAAATTAACTATCGCAGATAAGCAGTAGCTGATTTGACTTCCAGCAAGCTTCGAAACAGCTATCGTGACGATGTTTCAGATCTTTAGACGTATAGATGGATTCAATTTTTTGATGTTACACAATATACAATTTAAAGATACAACTTAGGCAGAATCGTGGATAACGGCATTTGTTTCTGAGATGAACACAAGTCCAACTAACATCAAGTTCTCGGCCTCGATTTTCAGTGGGAGTAGAATGATCGAAAATCGAACGCAGTAAAGCTTATGAATTTCATTTGATTTCAACTACAGTACGGGTTGAAATATCCCCCTGCAATCTTATAGTATTTATTTTTGGGTAGTTTAACATCGGAATATTTTGAGTTTATCTTTAAAAAGTAAATTTATCGACTGGAAGATGTGTCGGCCCATTCAGAGTGGGTTGCCTTAGTTGCGATGACAACAATGGCTGTTCATCTGTAGGATGGGCTATACTTGTGACTACTCGAGGAGTAACATTAACGAAATGTAGTGTATAATAAATTGACGTTTTTTTCCGTAATGCAGTTTACATTATTTCAGGTCATTCCAACAGGGTTTTTTTTTTTACAAAACATTGTTACTTACACAATGTATAGGTAAATTCTTCCTGCTTCTTATTGTACTAATTGACCTCGTTTTTCTAAGCGTAGGGTTGATACAGCAGCGATCAAACGGACTTGACGGCCACTAACAGGACCACGATTAAAACACAAATGGTGGATTGGTGAAGGCAGACACGCGAAGGGAGTAGCACAGATCTGTCTTCTACAGACGTCACATGCTTGGCCCAGTCACCAGCTGTATTGCATTCAACAGCACAGTCCTTCATACAGCTTTTTATTAGCTTATGGATATTTCCAGAAGTTTACTTATAATACATGCCAATAATTCAATAACAGCATGCTGCTTTTTGCTGGACAGTCACAGAAGACAGCGACATCTGACGACTGCTACAGCAACACCAGCAGTGCGAAGAGGATGTCCTTAACAAAAAAGAGGCAGGATGTACCTACATGTACAGTAACAATGCTGTACAATAAAAATGACAAGTTTTGTGAAGAAATTGCTGGGAATTACTTTTGGAGTAACCCTCGTAGCCTAATAGTTGCATATTGCTACATGATGTCTTTCAGAAGTTGTCAGCATAAATTATATTAGTATTGTAATTAGCACACATTACAAGTAATGGGGCACCCCTTCTGATTGCAAGAAAACTGCATCGCACATCAAAATATGCAAAACATTTGCGTTAACAAACATTTGAAATTCTGTGCCCTGCTTTACGCTCTGCTTTCATTAACCATATGAATGCTCACTGAAATTATGGAAATTAATTATATTTTTTTTTTTTTTTTTTTACATTTCAAATAATCAAACATTAAGTTTACTTAATGTTTGATTATTTGAAATGTGAAAAACTGTCTTAACATTTCTGACTCACTTCTTACAAAAAGGTTAAAATGTATCTGATAGTTTTTTGATTTTTGTATCATATGATTAACATAACATAAAATAGATAACTATTAAATGTTACTTTTTTTTTTTTAACTTCCATCAGTAACCTCATAATTTATTTTGTTTTATACAGATATTTCCCGAAACTTCTCCTCATAGGGCCATCACAGAGAAAAATGAACTCTCCACATCTGAAAATATAGTGGGTATAGAAAAGAGCCTTAGGGACGAATCACAGATACATTTATCTTCAAAACTGCCAAATAGCAGCTGCACACAGTGCAATTATGAAATAAAACAGGGCAAAAGGAATCTCAGTGTTCAGTTAGAGCCATGGTCGAGGTGCAAATCGTTTCTCTTAGGACTGCTTGTGTTTTTTTTAATGGTTTGGGTCATGGTATTTGCCACACTCAAATCTCATAATATAGTGTAGATATTAGGATTCAGTACCGTATGCAAGATAGCTATTATGTATCAAAATTGTTAGAGAAAACTATGCAAGTATAATAACATTTTCTAGAATTAAAAAACTTTTTCTTATAACTAGAGCTCAAGGGATTTATGCTTGATTATTTTGATATATATTATTTATTGATATAATTAAAACTATTATGCCGTTAAAATTATTTCGGCAATAACCTATAACACGTACCATAACTAAAATATAAATTGTGTTCACGTATTTGCATGTCTAATACACCAATTATATATATATATATATATATATATATATATATATATATATATATATATATATATATATATATATATACTTAACTTATGTATACATTATTACTTATTAAATTATAGTACTACTTGGGAGCATCAGGTTTGTAGTGACCCCCAACCAACCCGCTAGTTATACATAAATCTAGCCCTGGTATGGATAGCCTTATATGTAAATATATAACAGATATATATATATATAAACAACAAATTAATGTAAAATAAAAGAAGATCAGAGAAAGCTGGAGAAATTTAGCAAAAGTTAGTGAAAATTAACATTCTCCCTCATGGCCATACCTCTGCTGCTTCCTCAGGGGCTTTGAGCAAACATACTAGAACAGAAGTTCCCAAACTTTCTCGGTTCACGGTGCCCTTAGTGTCCCAGTAATTTTTTCACGGCACCCCTAGGTCAAAAGAAATACCTAACACAGTGGTTTTCGACCTTTTAATATATACCTATATAATAATTTAATTCTTTAAAAATTAAAAAGATACGGTACAATGGATACTGTACATCTTTTTATAATGAAATAAATATACAAATTTAAAAAATATATATAATAATAATTTTAAGTAACTTAAACCCAAATTACACGGCACCCAAGAATGTCGTTGCGGCACCCTAGTGTGCCGCAGCATCCCAGTTGAAAACCACTGTACTAGAGAAATGTATAGCCATACTAGAGGAATGTATTATACATACCCGTTTCTGTAATCTCTATACCAGTTTTGCTGGGTTAACTTTAGGTAATTACTTGGTGGATAATTTGGAATAATGAGGGTAATCTTTTTGAATGTATGTAATTAATTTTAAATAAACAGGGTGATTTACGTATATAACAGCAAACTGTGATAGGAGATTCAAAGCCCTACGGGTATGTATCAGACTGAAATATCATAGTACCTCACCTCCATATCCTGTGGTGGTCAGTCTCAAAATGTTCAATTGAAGGTGGGAAAATTGTAGAACCCAACAGACAAAAGTTTTGGGATGGGAGATGGGCCAATGCCTGGGTTTCGGGAGAGGGGGGGGAAGGTGCTGTGGGCACTCTGTAAACATGTAAGTATAAATCCCACAATTCTCAGACCAGCTGGAGCCAGCGTCTAAAAAAAACCCAAACTATTATATTTAGGCCACCCCGAATAATTAAATTCATCTGCCGTGCTGTGTCTTGTGTGTTCTATAGTCGATTTGTCTGCTTGCTGGACGAAAAACCCCAGTTTCTGGAGGGGGAAACCTTGCTATCTACGCCTCAGACCGACTAACTCAGCCACGGAGTGAAAAAAGCCCATTAAAGTTCCTCGCGTCATCGACGGGATTCGAACTCGGGCCTTTTCAACCCAGTGTGGGGAGGACGGTGACGATACCAATGTGCTATCCGTGCAGACTGGAGCCAGCGTCAGCAGATCCTACCCCATGCCGCCAAGAAGGGGAGGGGGAGCATGGAGCCACCAAGGCGAGGGTGAAGTTTCCTAAATAGGTTACCTCTGCTGCAGTCTAATTTTGGCGAAGGGGGCTATCAGAACAACACACACTCTACATATACTGGAACGTGGGTCAGGTGCTACTCACGCCTTCGAGTGTGAAATGCCATATGGCGTCCCTTTGCAAGGTAACTCTAACCCTGCAACCTACCTTTTTTCTTTCCCTGGCCGTGGGTGAATGGGTACCTTAGGCTAGGGGTCTCCAACCTTCGTTCTCTCCCTCATCTGGAGGACGCCTTCCTACCGTCCTTCCTTCTTCCTTCCCATTTTAATTTCCCAACTTTAATATACCCCTCGCTTTCTTCCCTTATTTTTTTGGTTTATGTCAGGAAGCTCAGGCGAGACTAGCCAGAGACAATGGAATGCCTGGCTACCTCCTAGTGGTAACGGCGGGCAACGTGAAGTCCCATTAGGAGCCCTGCAGCCAAAAGCCAGAAGAACAAAAGAACATAGCACTACTCTAACACAAAACAACACAATCTGCAAAATATCTATCAGGGTTATACTATGGATCCCTTGAACAACTATCGTGCTGAAAAGATACGGCTGACAACCCATCGAAAGCAAATCTGGCAAACAAGGTGGGCTCTGTCAACCAAAGGCGAGATAAACCAGAAATTCATTCCAGATGTCCAAAAAGTCTACCCAAAATCACCTAACTGGTTCTTCCCGGGATTATTCACCACATATCTTCTCACGGGACATGGCGCCATCAGAAGTAAGCTTACCCTCCGGGTCTTTTGTGCACCTGTGGTGCCCAAAAGACCTGGGGAAACCTGCTACATGACTGTGACCTATACGACGACCCCAGAAGCAATCTCATTACTCGGCTTCAATTCATTCCGAAGAACTTTCTCTTAGAAGATGACCAGACCTATCATGCATTCTCCAAGTTTGCACAGGAATTATTCACCTGGCGAAATACCCTCCGGCCTACGCCTGATCAAATCTAAAACAATCCTCATACCGTTACCTAGGACAAACTGACTGACCCGAAGGCACATTACTGTGCTCATGGATAGGACAGAAGCACAAGGCCAAAGGCTTTAAACCCAGTGACCTAAGTGGACTACGCTGAACTCTTCCAGTTGGACTCACTCCATACGATAGAACTCCCACTAGATGCAAGACCAAACATCATTGACAAATGACTCGACTTGACTTGAAAAAAATTCACTGGACAGGATTCCTCCTATGGACAAAATACCACCTGAATTTCTCTACCCAAACTTCAACTGGATGGACGACTAAACATCACCGACAATCTGACTCGATACTATTTCACCGGACGAGATTCCTCCCATGGACAAACTTCTAACTCAATTTCCTTACCAAACCTCAACTGCCGGGTTTCGTCAGTTCCACTGTCTGGAATGTGGACTAGGCTCCAAACCAACCATGTCTGACACACGACTGGTACAACTACACTTCTTGGACGGGACCTAGTTGTCCCCAGGAACGACACCACTAGGATAGGATACCTAGATGTCAAGGACGGGATGCGCTCCCAGGAATGACTACTGGCCTGACAAAGCAGCTCCACGCTGCACATATGCCTCACTGGCAATCTGGGCCGACGACCTTGCACGGTCCCTTTTTACTCCAAGTTTCCAGGCGTGAGGAGAGGTGATGGCCCTCCTGTCTCCTCCCCTCCTCGCCAGAGTTATCTTCCCATAGTTTGTTACGGTGCAGTTGTGCGATGTCACAGAGTTATCCTTGACAGCAATCGCAGAAAACTAAATTCTATCCAACGCTCTATGCTTTTAATCATCACAAGAGCTTGTTGCACCGTAAGCACCCCCGCTCTCCAGGTCCTGACTGGCTGTATGCCCCTCCACCTTGAAGTCATCAAGAGCGGACTACATCATAAACTCAGAAAAGGGATCCTTTGCACAGTCGCAGGCATTCAGCTTGATATGGCAAATGACTCAAAACACGAAAAGAGAAGAGAAGGATAGCAGACAAACTGCGTGAAATATGGCAAGATCAGTGGGATTCTACAACAAAAGGAGCTGTTACTAAAAATTTTATTCCAAATATAACACTGACATACCCAAAGACTCCTCCCTGGTTTGCTCCCGGTATCCAAGTCACCTTCCTGCTTATAGGGCATGGTCCATTTAGACATAAATTAACCGCGCTTGGAATTGAGGAAAACCCGTTCTGTGTCTGTGGCCATGAAGAAAACTGGGAACATGTCATGTACCTCTGTCTGCAGTATGAAGACTACTGGACTAGACTATTCACCTTTTTTTCACGGAAGAAAACTTCTATATAGCTCTCACTGCGTTCACCCAAGATGTATTCCAGAGAAGGCGTTCTACCCACTTGAAGCACACATTACCAATTCGAGGACAAACGAACTGATGACGCTAACTCTTCGCATTATTCTTTCTTTTTTTTTTTTTTTTTTCCTTTTCATCTGAATACCTTTGGGTTGGTCGTGTGCAGCTGAAATCTGGCTTGCCAGATGTGGTATGCCAACATGGCGCTCTCCTTTGCAGACCTCCCTTGTTCTGAAAACTGTCTTCCTTACCTTGGCAATGGGTGGGCTCCCAATGCCAGGGGTGATTCCCACTTCTCCTTCTCATCTCTTTGCTCCGCTGGAAGATAACTTCCTTCCTCATCCTCCTCCTTGTTCCCGCTTTGATTCCACTTCTTGTACTACCTTCCCCACTTAATCCCACCATTTTTTTTTTGTCAGGGGTGTTCACAAAACTGAACACTCCTGACGGAGAGCAGCCAGAGTACTGTGGAAATCTGGCTCACCTCCCAGTGGTGGTGGCGGGCAACGTGGAGTTCCACTAGGGGCCCTGTGGCTAAGAAGCCAGAACATTACAACAGAACCCAACACAAAACTTTTCACATACAACACACTACACTTTTTCTGGCTTTTACAGAGTTCTGTATACATCACAAGAGTACTGATGGTGCAGATGTGGGAAATCACAGGTGGGGCCTTACCCAAACACTATGCCACTATGCCTCCTTGCCAACCTTCTTTTCCTTCTGGTGGGGCATAGGCATGCCCCACTGACTACCTGGGGTTGTCTTCTCTATCGTCCCCATTTTTCTCTCTTTTCTCCCAATCTTCAGTCTCCCTCCCACCTACTCTTGTCTGTGCACTAGCGTACGCCCTATACGTCCAAATTTAATTATGACAATATTCAATCGCGCTCACCATATTTGGCCTTTCCAACTCTAGCGTTATCTCCCTTTTATTTATTTATTTATTTAACATAGGCCCTAGCCACTAAAATCTCAGGAAACTAGGTGGCAGGGCGTGCCAGGGTAAAAAATTTCAAACTACTGGGTACCTGGTCTGCCTCCACGGGGCCAAATGTGGACAAATTTGGGCCTCAGCAGGGGTCCAGCGGCTAAATGGCCAGATGAACAACAATACACAACACTACACATATACAAAACCATGCAATTTTAAATCTCTGGCCTTCCCAGTGAACTGGTACACCTACAACGAAAGCAACGCGGAGATGGGTGAAACCCCTGGTGCCGTTTGCACTAAACACACTTTACACTACACACACACTTCAGGCATTTACAGAGTTCTGTTTACTTTACATGAGTACATACGGCACGGTTGTGGAAACCACCGGTGGCGCTCCTCCCCAAACACTATGCCACACTCTAATACACCAACCAAACACTCACCCGTCATACTTACACGAAATATACACGACACATTTTTTATGACAATATATATACGGGGAAAGTCACTATTTCACACACGCAAGAGTACTTTCATTCGTACATATGCCTTCTTCCATTCATCAACTTACATCCAGACAGAACACACAGTTGCCTTAAATATAAACAACATAGGAAGACATGCACTTAAAAAAAAAAAAAAAAAAAAAAAAAATATATATATATATATATATATATATATATATATATATATATATATATATATATACCAGTCACAGTCATTTATTCGATCACCGCATAGGTTACACACTGATTTTAAAGATTTTTTTAAACTTTTCACTTCTGTTTATACACTAATATGCAATTTCACTTAATTAAAAAAACAGTTTAAAAAAATCACATTTTTGTTAGGGGACAGCAAAGGAGGAAATGATTCACGCGACCCAGTTATTTAACCTATTTATTCACCGTTAATAAAAGCGTGTAATGAATAATGTAAGTATGAGTCATTCGTTGACTAAGGCCTACAAATAGAAGCAGTTACTGAAATGATAAATGAAAGACGTACTCTTTCAAGAAAACAATTAAAGATCAGAAATCACAATTGGTACATAAAAAAGCTATGGAAAACAAAAGTTTACATTCTGAAATGAATCGAATTTATAGTTAAATAGTGGCATAAAAGGAAAAGTTAGCACATTATTGTCCATAATCGTAATTTTCAATCTTTAATCTATAATATTTGATCTTTCATTGGATACATTCCCAGAATTCCGCATCTCCAGTTTTTAAATCAATTAACACTAACATCGCGCTGTTTCAAGCTTACTACGCAAAATATATCGCCACTAGATTTTTATTACTGTAATCAAACAGGTAGTAATAGCAGTAGCAGGCATGTGATGGCAGTAGCAGCATCAGCCAAAGGAAAAAAAAAAAAAAAGTGTTGAATGCCGCAGTACTTGGATGAGTTCAGAAGTCAAAAAGAAATTTATTGACATTGGACCTTGAATTTGTATTTCAAGGACCAATGTCATTGATGAATTTGGTCTAAATGGTATATATCTGGTCTGAAGACTATTTGGTTGACATAATGAGATATCTGTCAACAATAAAGATGAGCATATAACAAGATATAAAACGAATGTGTGTGTGTGAGTGAGTAAGAGAGAGAGAAGGGGACAGAGGTTACGACTGACCTAATAGCTCTGTTATGGCAACATCATGTTTTTCCTATTTTTTAAAATTTATTTTTATGCAATACAATGTGAATGCCCATATATTTATTATACAATTGGAAACAATAAAGTTGTTTAAAAGAAAAACTTTTATTCATTAATAAGTGTAATATGCTTACATTATGTAGAAATATTAAGAGAGAAAAATACAAAAAAAGGGGATAAAATTTTAGCAACGAAGTTGTGTTGGTGGTTGTGAGTCAGGTTGAAAGATTCTAGTGTCATTTCGATACATTGTCTAAGCAGGGAAAAACTTGGTTCGAAACAATGCCGAAGTCGGATCTGGGTTATTGAGAGTGTGTAAAATAGGAATGAGGAGGGGGGGGTCTCACTGATGTCCATAAAAACCCCCAAACCATGATCCCATTGCTACCGGCCTATTTCCGTCCAACCGCGCAGTCTGGTTGCAGTTGTTCACCTGCTCGCCGTCGAATACGAAATGACTTTTCAAGTCGTTCAATGTCCAGGAAAGGTGTTCCCACTGTAGGCGAAGGTGCCGATAACGGTTGGTCAACATGGGCATATGAACAGTTCGCCTACTCCGTAGAGAGCGTCCCTAGATGGTGTTCTCTGAAACGTTTCTCTGTGCGCCCTGGTTGTAGTCTGCCGTTAATTGAGAGATAGTGAGCCGTCTTGTTTTCCGAGATAGCACATGCCAACCGCCATTCACCTCGACTGTCAACCAGTGGTGATGGCCTCCCTATCCCGGCAAGGTGGGTGATTGTGTGTCCCTCTTCGGACCATCCTCGCCACATGCCTTCAACTATAGCGGCCGTCGAACAGCCGACAGTGCCTGCGGTTGCTGAAATGCTGGCCCCGTATTCCTGGAGCTGCAAATTACCCCCCCCCCCATTCAAACTCCGTCAGGTCTTTCCCTTTCCCCATTGCACAGTTGGGTACGAAGTGACAGATATTACACGTACCGTCACTATATATGCTGCAACGGTCGGTGATGTCACTTCTAATAGGATGCATCCACTCGTGAAGACAGGGGTGGTCATAGTGTGTGTGTAAAATAATTAATCTGCATGACGAAAAATGAATGTGGCTGGAAGAAAATGCACACGATACAGGTTATCGCATTATCACAAATGAGGAAATAGTTTCGTCTCATTAAACACTATTCGCAATTAGACAGAAAATGAAAATGGAGACAACATTATGATGAATTTACATCATGAAAACCAACAACTAGTGAAGCGTTTAACACCCTTCAGAGTGCAAAACGAACTGAATGCCAACCGATTATTGTGCATGAAGAAAATATAGAATTTTGTATGCGGAAAATAAGTTTGACATTCTTCAATGAGCATAAAACATTGGGAATTATTTCAAAACTATATAAGCATGTACAGTACATAATGAAAAAGTAATAAGTACAAATTACTGTTTCTCTCATTAAATTTTCCCTGCTTATGTTTTATACTGAAAGCAGATTGCATTTAAAATCGATTATCAGGAAGAAAAATCCTAGGTCTTGACTGCCTCGGCTTACTGGATGTCAATCTTTCACCTTGTTCATTATTACACGACATACAAGTTATACGGGGGAAAACTCAGTTGCGAATGTAAAAAGTGTATTTTAAGAGAAATCCAGCAACTTAAATTTTTGTACTTACACAACAGTTCTTTCAATTGTTCCTTCTAGCAGTTTTTCCAGTTCACCAGTTTATAGTTTTATTACCTATAAATCCATGAAAAAATCCTTTTAATAATTTAAAAGAAGGCCATGGCAGCTAATTCAATGTGCTTTAGTTTTTGTTCGAAACTGCTATAACACAATAATCTTCTAATTTATGGTCCAAAGAGTTGATTGTGTCACTTAATTTTGGGCGAAATAGGTTTAGTAAACTGCTGACTATTACAAAATCAAGATTTAATAGAATACATATTCCAAAACAATAAATACCAAGATGTTTTTAACAATAAAATAACCTAGAAATTATTCAGAGTTCACCAAAGAAATTTATCAGAAAACTTGTAAATAACTGATTAAAACATTCATGAACAATTCCCTTACATAGTATTGTGCAAAATCGTACACTATCATCTGAATAATATTTCAAAATTATTTCGGCTTTAGTTGTGATTGCATAATTCAAGTTTTGATATTTAACTTCAAGACGTATGTATTGTTTATTTAGCTTTTCCCTGCTACTCAAAATAAGAGCAATATTTTTCGGTTAACCCCATTCTAATGTATGAAACTTTGACTATATTGAAATGTTCCCAAGTAACTGTCAAATAAAATTTTGATTTTCCCAGCAGTATCTCTATCTCTTTATTTCCAGCATTTCCATCGCGATACGAGTGAACAACAAAAAAAAAATTCCCCGAATTTGCCTTCCATGTAGGGGAAACATCGCTGCACTATTATTCTTGAATTTTTCAGTTAATCTTCAGTCTGGCTCCGATGAATTATTGATTTGCAACACTAACTTGAGGACCGTAAGAAATCGGAACGAAAGCAAAGTGCACGTGCTTCTGAAGTTTCAACTTCTCATTTAAGAAATTCACTAAAAATCTAGAAGGTTCTCTTTTTATTTCTAAATGTACCTCGAATAATTATCTCTGACAATAGCAAAGCTAAGAAAGGGCAAATCTCTGTAAATATCTTGTTACTTCGAAGAATAGTTTCTTAAAGAATTGAGACATGGCTGTCTTGCATGTACTACGTAAGGGAAAAGCAAAAGAAAAAAAAAGAATAATGGGGAACACAAAAAACAAGAAGACAATACGTGCTGATCTTTTGAGAATGATATAAGACGTCATTATGGAGCTACAATTAGTTCCCGGAAGATAATGCCTTCATTTGTGCAAGGAGAGAGAATAATGGAGCTACATTAATGACAGTGATTCAGGACTAAAATAATTTTCAAAATTAATGTAGCTAGCTGAACTGCATAATTCAGCAAATTTAATCAATTTATTTTAATAATAAGTCCATTCTAGATTAAGAAGCAGAGGTGTGATTCCACTTTTTTGACTGATCCCTTTTCTTATATTGAACATCATTAATTTTGTTATTAGTACTATAGTCCTATTTTTGAGATATTGCGGATAGAACTAATGATTTCACTTCTTTTAAAATGGTGAATAATGAAGTCCATTTCAATCTTGTTACAAGATTCAAGATGGTAAGCTAAGATAGCCTTCAGTTAGCAGGGGGAAATTTATACTCCCAGCCGACCTGTCATATGTGGAGCATCTTCACCTCCTCATCCCAACTCCCCAAAGCAACATAAGAAAGTTGTTACTGGTGGGGAGATTCGCTAAATTAACGTATCATACGAATTTACACAATTATATCTCTCGCCAAACGTCCCAGTCTGACACTCATTCCAGCTCTGCTAAAGTTCTCTCACATTTTTAAAATTTTGGACTAAACATAAATTGAAACATAAAAGAAAGAAACGTAAAAAAAATGTAAGCTAGAATATGTATTCTTTTATTTAAAAGAAAAATTTTACACATCTGATTTATTATTTAAGTACTGTAAGAGGCTGCAAAATTCACAATATTAAATTGATGAATTTTGCAGCGGTTCGCGGATGGCACAGTGGTTATATTTACTGTGCCTTCCACACCATCTAGAAAGGGCTAAGCTCGAATTTAGTCGGTCTCGGGCAAGACCTGTCACTCATAAATACATGAGTTGTGTTAGGATAACTAAGATGAAGAACATATGCAGTATACTTGCATGTACACTAATGCTAGGAGCATTGTAAATAAATTTGAAGTACTGATTGTCATCAAATGTAGACATTGTAGGAACAGTGAAAACATGGTGTGACTTAAGTGATGCTGAATTTGAATATGGGGAGTACGATGTATACAGAGAGGACAGACAGGACAGGAGAGGAAGAGGGTTATTTAAGAAGGCTTAGTTAAGAAGAATATTAAATCTAAGGCAGTGCAGTGCACCCAGTTGACATGGGTGACGAGCGTAATGTTGGGTCGGTTTGATGTGATATAAGCACTGGGAAAACAAAACTGAGAGTAGGAGTGTGTTATAGGCCTAATAACGGTGATCAGCAGTGATTCTTCAAGCATTAAGAATCTGCAGGTGAAAGACGCACTGATTATTTTTTGTTTATACTCCGGCACGACCACTAGGTCAGTGGAGATTACAATAAATCATCAATACAATTGTTAATCGTATTTAGCAGTCACGGGCTTGAATCCCGGTCCACTCAAAGAACGCGTGCTACTGTACTATCGCTCCTTACCACTCGGCTACGTCAGACCTGGGTGGCAGCGATCACAGTGAACTAATGTAGAGACATAACTACTGTCAAGGCTAAAGGAAAAGGCTATTTCTTTCGTAAGGGTGACTACAGTGGTCTCAGACAGTCTTCAAATTCTCTGCAATAGGACCAACTGATGATGTTACCAATAGCGAATTCTAAATGGGAAGTATTCACGGAAGCAATTAAAGAAGCTACTAGGCTTTTAATATCAAACATGAAATATTGTTCAGGGCTTAGCACTTAAATGGGTATCAGATGAGCTATTGAAGTACGTGGCAGAGAAGAAAAGTGCATGGGATACATATTAATTATCAGCGATACAGAAACCTATGGTTTCAAAAGGAAGTTAGGTAAGCTAAGGCAGATTAGGAGGTCTCTGGCAATGAGTGCAAAGAAAACAGCAAAGACTTCTATGTTTATTCTAACAGCAGAAGGAAGTTTTTTGAATAATTTTGGTCACTTGATATCTATGGGTTGATGACCCAGCTTAGGTTTCTGACAAACTGAATAGGTCTTTTACATCTACATTCACACACGAGGAATAATTTGGGGAAGGGATACCAGAAGTTTATCATAAATGACATAGTGATGACTGAAAGGAAAGTGGAAGAGAAATTGTTGAAAATGGACATAAAAAGGCATCTGGGTTGACGAAATCTATCCAATTATATAAGGGAGGAACAAAGGAGGTAAGCAAACCCTAAGTCATAATTATGAGAGCATACTTGGATTTAGGAGAGATCCATATGGATTGGAGATGTGAAAATGTATCCCCAATTCATAAAGGGGGATCAAAATGTGACAAGAGCAATTACAGACTTTTAACTTAATGTCTGTTTCAGCAAAAATAAGGGAATCACTGGTTAAAGAAGTTACGCAGGACCATCTGGACAGGCATGCAATTATACTGCAATCACAGCATGGATTTGTTATGGGGTATTCTTGCCTTACCAAATTGATTCGTTACTATGATGCAGTAATCAAGGAACTGGATACAAAATTTAACTTTGACATCTTATATTGGGATTTTAGGAAGGCTTTTTATAATGTTGCACATAAAAGACTGCTGTACAAACTGGATAATGTGACATAAAGGCCAAGTTACTGCTATAGATTAAAGGATGGTTAAGTGGAAGGAGGCAGAGAGTGGTTATCAATGGGCACTACACTTCGTGGACTAATGTTATTAGTGGAGTTCCCCAGGGTTTAGTGTTAGGCACGTTATTATTTTCAATATTAGCATTAGCATTAACATTAGGGAATGATGCAAGAAAGCAAGCTTATATAGAATCGGCCAAAAAAAAAAAAAAAAAAAAAAAAAAACCTTATTTCACCCATCCACTCGCTCCAAATGTTTGTCAAGTTCTGCCGCCTTGAATTTATTTAAGCTATCAACTTCTACAACGACAGATGGAACTTTGTTCCAGCAATCAACCGTCCGCTGACTTAAGGCAAACTTCCGCACATCTATCCTACAACCGTCTTTCCTCAGTTTGAATTTATGCCCTCTCAGGCGATTATTCTGAGCAAGAGGAAGAATCACAACAGCTTTGAGCATGCTCAAACCATTCAAGGCTTTATACACCTCAATCAGATCACCTCGCAGATGCCTAGTCTCCAGAAACAGTAATTTGCAAAACTTAAGCCTTTCTTCGTAAGACCAACCCTTTGTTCCATTCACTAATCCTGTTGCCCTTCTCTGTACTCGTCCCAATAGCTCTACATCCTTCTTAAAATGAGGCCTCCAGACCTGTATACAGTACTCAAGGTGTAGCATGACCATTGCCTTATACAAGGGGATAATCACCTCCTTATCCCTGCTAGAAAAATTCCTGTATATCATTGACAAGACACCATGAGCTACTCTTGCACACCATCTGCACTGCTCAGAAAACTTCACATCTGCCTGCACAATTACCCCCAGATCCTATTCATTCTCTACCACTGTCAGTGTAGTACCACAGAGTTGATACGTTACTCTGGGGTTACTGCTTCCCATATGTAGTACTTTACATTTGTCAATGTTAAACTTAATTTGTCACCGCTCAGCCCATCTGCTCAGCTTTTCTAGATCCTGTTGCAGCAGTGTACTGTCATTAGTGTCATTAACAACTCTGCCAACCTTCGTATCGTCTGCAAACTTGGACATTAAGCTTGATATACCATCATCAATATCATTTATAAATACAGAAAACAACAATGGACCCAACACTGAACCCTGAGGGACTCCACTAATAACATTAAACCACGAAGAGCAGTGTCCAGTGATTACCACGCTCTGTCTTCTTCCACTCAATCATCCCTTTATCCATAGCAGCAATTTGCCTCCGATGCCGGACTGCTCCAAACTGTGCAGCAGTCTTCCATGTGCAACAGTATCAAAAGACTTTCTAAGATTCAAGTATAAGATATCAAAGTTATTACCTGCATCCAGTTGCTTTGTGACCACATCACAGTATCTAATCAAATTGATCAGACGACTTCCCCCTTAACAAAACCATGCTGTGTCCGAGCTATAACTGAAGTCTTGTCTATATGATCCTGCAGTGCTTTTTTAACCAGTGTCTCCATTAATTTCCCTGGAACAGTAGTTAAAATGACAGGTCTATAATTACTTGTGTCGCCCTTTGATCCTCTTTTGTGAATTGGGGTCACGTTTGCACATCTCCAGTCCATGGGTACCTCCCCTGAGTCCAAGGAAGCTCTCATGATTATACCTAAGGGTTTGCTTACTTCCTTTGCTGCCTCCTTTAATATAACTGGATAGATCCCATTCACCCCAGGTGCCTTTCTGATGTTTATCTTCAACAATTTCTCCTCAACTTTACTCTCAGTTATTACAAGATTATCTAGCTTACTGCCAGAGTTTAATACACCTCTGGCATTCCCCTCGCTGAATAACTCCTCATGTGTGAATGTCGATGCAAAATATTCATTTAGTTTGTTAGCTACCTGAGCAGGATCATCAACAGGGGAACCATCGATATCAAGTGGACCAACTGATTCATCCCCTTCCTTCTAGAGTTTACATAAGTAAAGAACTCTTTGCATCATTTGCCAAAGATTTCTCGTAATCTGCTTTCGCCTGCCTAACCTCCTTTGTGACTTGGTTACAGACCAGCTTATATCTATCATAGGCTTCTGTGTCACCTGTTGTTTTATATGTATTCCATGCATTTTTCTTCTCTGTCACATGTCTAATTAGTTCATCTGACATTCAATTAGGCCTAAATCTCGAACAATATTTCTTAGTTGGTAAGTGTGTTGAGGGTCAAACGGCACCAGGGGTTTCCCCATCTCCGCGTGGTATACATTGTTTTGTGATACAGAACACTGTAAAGGCCAGAGATTTAAAAGTACACTATATGGGTATTGTTTACGTGTAGTGTTGTATATCGTTGTTCTTCTGGCCATTTAGCCGCCAAACCCCTACTGAGGCCCGACGTTGTCCACTCTATGCCTCGTGGAGGCAGACTAGGTACAGCAGTACTTTGAGATTACTCTGGCAGGTCCTGCCACCTAATTTCCTGAAATTTCAAGGACCTGAAAAAGAAAAAAAAAAAAAAAACCAGCCCAAATATATGGAGTGATGATCGCGGCAGGGACAGCGCTAGAATTTGAATAGCCCAAAGTTTTGTGGGCGAAGCAATTTGGGTGTAGTTAAATTTGGAAGTATAGGGTGTTCACTGGCACACACATAGAGTGGGTGGGGAGACTGAAGGCTGGGAGGAAAAGGTAGAAATATGGAGACAATAGGGAAGGCGACCCCAGAGAGTCAGTGAGACAGGCCCATGCTTCACCAGGTGAAAGGGGGCATAAGGGGAGAGGAGACGGGGCCCGTCTCCTCTCATCCTGCCAAGGGAAGGGGAGTTAAAAGAGGAATCAGGCAAGAGAGTCCGGTTCAGATCGCCAATATTGGCGTTGGGCAGTGTAGCCGCACTGTTTTTCATGGTCCAGTCCAGTACTTTTTTTTTTTTCATCCTTGAGATTATTATTATTATTATTAGCCATATGGTACAAGGAAGCCTGAAGCTTATGCTGCACCAGCCAAAAAAAAAAAAATCCCGAGTTACCCCCTGAGAAAGAAAGAAGAGAGAGGAGGAGAGAGAGAGAGAGAGAGAAGGGAGAGAGAAGTACAAAGGAATCACCAAGAAAGAGAAGAATGATGATATCCAGCTCAGGACCCTGGGTTTGCCAAGCCCATACTCACCAGATGTGAGCCCCCGGGGTTTTGAGTTTGGGATGTTGTCTTCTAGTACAGTTCTTCTTGTTCTTGATGTAGGTGTCTTCTTTTAGTCCTTTTATAGTAATTAGTGAGTGCGGTTACGTACGGTATTTTCGGTCCTGCGAGTTAGTGGTGTTCGAAATTCACTTGTGGGTAACCAATGGTTTGTCTTGTGCCTGTTTGATTTTTTCAGGGTTAAACAGTAGACTCTAGGGTAGTCGCGGTAGGGTCCTTAGTCTGGTAAACATCTCTTGGGCAAATTGCGAGAGAGCCCGGTAATGGTCCTCCTCCAGCAGTATGAGGTGCTCCTGATCCTTTCGGTTGAAATGGATATTCGTGATGAGATGGCAACGGAGTTCTTCGTAGAGGGGGAAATCATGCATTAAATGCTTCCAGGTTTGCTACTCACCGCAGTGGCATAGTGGCAATTCTAAAATACTGAAGGCGGCCAATTTTCCACTGAAGGATCTGTGCCCTGTGAGCAGAAAAGTGATGTAGAGGCCAGGTCTGCCCACGTCAACCAGGTTGGTTGACGTGGGCAGACTTGCAGAATGTCAGGGATAAATTTCTGGGTCACAGCGCCCTTGGTTGAGTCCCTCCATCTGGATTGCCAGATTTGTCCAAGGAAGGTTGTAAGGCGTTTCTTCTCTGTTACGGTGTTATTGATTGAGTTGGTGGTGAAAACAATACAAGTTACTGTTCTTTCCTTTGAAAGGTGGTGGAGTAGGCTGCAATGGATGATTTCCAAGTCTAGGGGGAGATAGCCCACTAGGACCTGGAATGCGTGCGAGCTCACAGTACAGCGTGCCTAATTTTCTCCTATTGATTGCCGTGGTGGCTTTTTTAAACCAGACACCCGCAGTATATGAGAGGGCTGGGATAAATATGGCTTTATAAAAGAGGGAGAGTGTCCTCTTCTTTGGGCCCCAATTCTTCCGAGTAACTCTGACAATAAATGCTGAGTACCTCTTAATTTTTTTCTGCAGATGTACAAGATGTGGGGTGAAAGACAAGTTCTTGTGAAGGGTAAGTTGGTGTAAGGTGTATTTAGTGTCAGACTGCACCAGGGGTTTCCCCCATCTCCGCGTAGTTTTCATTGTGGGTGTACCAGTTCACTGGAAATGCCAGAGATTTAAAAGTGTATGGATATTGTATATGTGTAGTGCCGTTTACCGTTGTTCATCTGGTCGTTTAGCCGCTGGACCCCTGCTGAGGCCCAACGTTGGTCGCCTCCACCTTCGCCCCGTGGAGGCGACCAGAAACCCAATAGACTTAAGTTACTCTGGCAGGTCCTGCCACCTAATTTCCTGAGATTTCAGTGGCTAAGACCTAAAAAAAAAAGAAAAAAGTAAATAAATAAAGAAATAAAATAAAAATAAAAAAGATAAATAAATAAAGAAATAAAATAAAAAAGATAAATAAATAAATAAAAAATATAATAATAATAAAAATAAATAAAAAATTATTATATTGTATTTATATTGCATGTATACAAGTACATATATACACATACACACACGCATATATATACACACAACGTGCATACACATACCAGCTTCAATCGTGGGGTTGACGTCGCTTGAGTTGATAGGCTGGGACGTGGGCGAAGATATTTTGGATGTGTTTAAATTTAGGTGTGTGGGGCTTCGCTAGCGTGAAGATAGAGAAGGGGGAGCTGAAGACTGGGGGGAGAAAAACAGAAGTATGGGGCCAATAGGGAAGACAGCCCGAAGTTTCAGTGGGGCATGCCCATGCCCCACCAGAGTAGAAATGAGGGTGGGGGACAAGAGAATCGTCTCCCCAGGGGAGTAGGGTTTAAAGGTGAAGGGGGCTAGGGTGCCCTCTTCAGGCTGCCGTAAGGCTTTGGGAGCTAGGCTGCAGTTTGTTGTCTCTATTCTCGTCCACTTGATTCAGGTTGGGACACTCATGGGACAGTCCCCGTGCTTTTTTTTCCCTTATTCTTTTCTTTATTCCTAGTTGGTATGAAAATTGGTATGGAAAGTTGGTGTAAGGTGTATTTAGTGTCAGACGGCACCAGGGGGTTCCCCCATCTCCGTGTTGCTTTCATTGTGGGTACCAGTTTGCTGGAAATGCCAGAGGTTTAAAAGTATGGATATTGTACATGTGTAGTGTCATGTACCGTTGTTCATCTGGTCGTTTAGCCACTGGACCCCTGCTGCGGCCCAACGTTGCCCCACCTTCGCCCTGTGGAGGCAGACCAGGAACCCAGTAGTTTTAGTTTCACTCTGGCAGGTCCTGCCACCTAATTTCCTGAGATTTCAGAGGCTAGGACCTAAAAAAAAAAAAAAAACGCGCGCGCTCTTTTATATGCACGTACGTACAGACAGATCCATATATACATGCAATACACATATCCATCATCGTCGGTTTGATGATCGTTAGGTGAGGGGGATAATGCTTGCATAATAAAGGCCGAAAGAATGGACGAACGGTAATTTTTACATAATTAAGTTTTTGTGTGTGGGACATTCGCTAGCATAAAGATAGGTGGGTTTGAGACTGAAGGCTGGGGGGGGGGGTTAAGGCAGAAATATGGAGATGATAGAGTAGGCAACCCCAGAAGTCAGTGAGGCAGGCCCATGCCTCACCAGGAGAAAGTAGGGGGCGCCGAGGGGACCTCTCACCACCGGCGGGGAGGGGGTGGAAAGGCACCAGGTAAGGGAGCACGGTGCGATCGCCAACAAGCATCTGCAGGAAACTATACAATGACCCTGTTGGTGGTGTCCAATCTAGTGTCATGTCTGAGTTGTCATCCTTGGGACCTAGGTCCCGTCCTTGTTAGTCCTTTACCTTAGTGTGGTTTATTTCCTAAGCCTTCCAGTTCTCAGGAGTGTGTCTTGTTCACACAGACCCAGCTGGTGGGGTTGTCTAAGTTTGGTAGTCATCGCCATTTGTCATTCATGGGACATGTGTCCCGTCCATGTTAGTCTGTTTTGGTATAGTTTGTTTCCTGAGTTTTATAATTCTTGGGGTGGGTTTTTTCTGATGTCTCAGTCCTAGCGAGCTGAAGAACAGATGTTCTTTGGTTATAATGGTAGTGGGTTGTGGGCTGCGGCCATTTCGTTTCTCCTCCTCCTCCTCCTCCTCGCAAACAGTGCCTGTGCGTAATCCGAGAAGGCTTGATACTCCTCCTTCGTGTCTAGGAGGTGATGTTCTTGTCCCTGTCGTAAGTAGCGGATTCTGGTGAGTAAAACACCACGTAGGTCTTCATAGAGCCTGCAGTCATACATGAGGTGCTGCCAGCTCTCCAGCCCCCCGCAAGTGCAAGTTGGATCAACCTGGTAAGTTGGTATGAAAAGCCTAGTAGCTTCCAAGATTAATTCTTTGAATGCTTCCCATTTTGAATTTGATGTTGGTAACATCTTCAGTTGGTTTCGCCGTATAGAATTTAAATACTGTCTCAGACCGCCGTAGTCACCTTTACGAAAGCAAAAACCCTTCCCTTTACTCTTGATGGTAGTTACTCTTTGAGTAAATCCCACTTCAACACACTGTGATCACCAACTAGTGGTTCCTTTATCCGCAGGTTCTTAATGCACGAAGAATCACTTCTGATAATCAGATCAAGAGTATCACTCCCTCTAGTTGGTTCTCGAACATGCTGCTGTAGAAAAGAATCGTCCAATAAATCCACAAAAGCTTTGCTAGTGTGTGGGTGACCAACCCACAAATTCCAGTCAATCTCTGGGAAATTAAACACTCTGATTTACAGGCCACTCCATTTCTCTGCACAATTGCTCATTATACTCATCAGATTCATTACACCTATAACACACACCTACTCTCATTTTTCCTTTCCCACTGCTTATGTCACACCAAACAGACTCAACATTGCATTGTTCACCAACATCAATTGGATGCACTTCCTTAGATTTTGTTTTTTAACTAACAGCATAACGCCTCCTCCCTTCCTGTCCTCTCTATCCTTTCTGTACACATTGTAGTCTGCAAATTTCAATTCTGCAATACTATGTCTGTGTGAACCATGTCTCTGATATCCCAACAATATCTGCCTTTGATGATTTGACTAGCACTTCAAGCTCATCGAATTTATTAACTATACTCCTAGCATTGGAGTACATGCAAGTATACATGCACCTGTTTCTACTCTTAGTTAGCCTAACACAGCCGATGTATTTACTTGTTCCACTATGACTCCCAGCACTCCTGGAAATCCCCATTGCCTTGCTTTGGAGGCTGCTGCTCAATTGCATTTCAATAGAAGTAGTGCAAGAATCACTTTCACCTCTGCCAGCGGCTATTGTTAATCTATTAGTCCGTGTATCGCCCCAAGCCAACAGTTTTCCTACTCACCTAACTCTGCCTCGATAGCATCACAAATATTCTTGTATCCCATCCCTGTAGAAGCAGTCTCTCCTATTAACAAACACAGACCAGGATGAGAAAAAATATACACCTTGAGCCTTGCACAGTCACTCCCTCCTATCGTGTCTGGGCAGAATTGCAGACACTTTCAAATTCAACCCTAACTCACGGCTTTTTTTTTTCAGCATTGACTTGTACTTATTAGGTAATTCCGCCGGTCTCCTACTCTTAATATCATTAGTGCCAACGTGTACAACAATATCACCCTTTGTGCCCTTAAAAGATTATATATGCTCTACAACGTCATCAATCTTCGCCCCTGGAAGACATACCCTGGTCCTGTTCAATCTATCCTTTTTTTGCATAATATGTTTCCCGTTTCCCCGACAATAGAGTCACCTACAACAACTAGTTCCTTTTGGCCCAGCGCATTCTGCCTTGGGGGTTGCCGTTGTATTGCGTGATGTTCAAGTACAAGCTCTGGCATTGATGTGGGCAGCTGAGAGCTTGATGGACCCCTGAATTTAAATCCTTCGAGGGCATCCACCCTGTCCTTCAAGCTTTCATATAAGCCCATAACAATGCTGAGTTGACGCCTGATTTCCTCACACTCCTTACATCGCGCGGTTGCGCGCGCACGCACGCATACACACACAAAGACGTTCCCCTTGGCAATATCATGTCCCGTTCCTGACTGATCCACAAACATAGAACAAGAAGTGCATTTCAATAGACTGTGATTCAGAGGACAACTGCCCCTCTCAGTTCTCCCCTGAGCCACAGTACTTCCATTAGTTTGAGCCTTTTGCTTTGCTGCTCTGGTCTGAGTCATGATTTCTATTCAAGTTCAATAAAATTCCAATACAAAATATAACCCTAAACTTATATACCAATGCAGTTATAACACTATATATATACAGGGTGTCTCAAAAATATTGGTACAAACGTTTAGGGGAAGTAGGTAACATCTAAAAGTATATGAATCGCAAAGGAACCCATAATCAGAAACGTCACGGGAAAGTAACAGCAGAGGCACAAGAAGCAGAAATGACACAAGACAGTAATTAGTGGCAAACATTTATTTGACATAATATTAACAATGGAGTACGAGATGGATGCATTTCATGATGTTACAACAGATGCTCGAAGGTTCCACCATGAGACGCGATGCATGCGTGACATCGACGCAGCATGGATTGGCGAACACGGTCGAACACACCTGGAGTTTCTTTGACAGTAGCAGCGCAGACGAGTCTCGCCACGGGATCCATTTCCATCTCCACAGGCGATTCATACACGATAGATTTGAGGGCACCCCACAGAAAGAAAGCGTAGGGGCCAGGTGAGCGTAGGGGCCAGGCAACGGGTCCATATCCGCCAATCCATCGACGCCCAAAACGCCTGTTCAAATGGTCACGAGCACACCTTCCATAATGGGCAGGCGCCCCGTCATGTTGAAACCAAATGTTGCGTCTCACATTTGCTGGAACATAGTCAAGTAATCCTGGTAGAACTTGTTGAAGAAAGATCCGATATTTAGCGGAGTTCATGCGGGATGGTAACAGGTATGAGCCGACTAAGCAGTCACCGACCATACCTGCCCACACATTTATTGCGAAGCGATGTTGTGCCGCATGGGACGCACACCATGTGGGTTGTCGTGAGCACACACAGGAGCATTGTGTTAATTGAATAAACCTTCCTGAGTGAAATAAGCCTCATCCGTGAACAAAAAAAAGGCTTGAAAATTCAAGTCTTGTTGAACACTTTCTTGGAGAAACCACTGTGCAAAAGCCACACGTGCAGAATGATTCTGGGGAAGCGGTAACTGAACCCTTTGGAGATGAAAGGGGTGTAAGGAATCATCATGCCCGACAAGCTGTACACTGCAACGAGACACTCCTAAGGTAAAGGCAACACCACGTGTGCTGGTAGGAATTCTGGACGGCATTCAACACACTTTCTTCCATGGCGGGAGTTCGTGTCTAACGTAGTCTGCCCACACTACTCCTGTTACCTCTAAATGACCAATAATCGCACAAATTTTGATGCACACGCGCAAACAAACGGTTGTCCGGTACATGTCTGTCTGTCTGGGTAGCGTTCTCCATAAATTCGTTGAGCGGCTCGACCACTGCCCTCTGCTAATCCATACACTAGGTACATGTCTGCCAGCTCACAGTTCGTATATCGATGCATGCTCTTCCTGCGGCGACTACTCCTTGAATGAGTAAACCAGAAATTTTCCCTCTCGCGAACTGATGAACAGCGCCGTGTACTGACTTACGTTGACGTTTCCCGTTATGGGTTCCTATGCGATTCACATTCCTTTAGATGTTACCTACCTCCCCTAAACGCTTGTACCAATGTTTTTGAGACATCCTGTGTGTCTGTGTGTATATATATATATATATATATATATATATATATATATATATATATATTATGATAAAAAAGGAAAGAAAGTTAAAACGACAGTAACTGTAACTAATATTTATGGGTCAATGCAGTTGCAAGCAATCATGCAATACACCCATAATGTCTATAGAATATTAAGGATAATATAAAATTATTAGAAAAAGTAAATCAATCCAATAATAATATCATCAAGGACCTAGGAAAACGCAAAAAAAAAAAAAAAAAAAAAAATTATTATCGCTTTTTACCGACAATCTAGATGACTTCAACTGGGACCAACCACCCAGACTGACTGAAGGCATCTAGATTGTCGGTAAAAAGCGATAATAATTTTTTTTTTTTTTTTTTTTTTTGCGTTTTCTTAGGTCCCTGATGGTATTATTATTGGATTGATTTACTTTTCTAATAATTTTATATTATCCTTAATATTCTATATATATATATATATATATATTAGATAGCATGAATCAGAGCTGTACTACTCAATATGTTCTACGTTGATAATAATATTAGTGATTTTTTCGTTTTTTCCGTTTTAATTTCTGGAGGGTATCATACGGAAGTGTTCTACGCACTATATTGAGGTAAACTCCTCTTATTATTTTACTAATATATATATATATATATATATATATATTTCGGTATCGAATATTATCTCCGAGTTACGTTATATAACTTTCTTATCCCCTGTCAACTTATATGTATTAATTTATGATGTTACGTTTGTAAAAACTGGGTCGCCATATTTATTTAGTTAAAAGAGTACAATTCAATTGACAATGAAATTTAATAAGATTAATAAATTTTACTGATTAATTGATACTACTATACTCGCTATCTAGTTTCCCGTTAAACCTTACGCTATCTAGTTCGTTATACACGTTGTATCGTATAACAGTGGCGGCAAGTTATGAACGGTTTATCTACGGACAGGAGGTATCATTTACTTTCCAAATCGAGCAATCTAAACTGAAAATAAACCACGGAGCTTGACTAGGTCTATAAGCTACTTATAGAAAATAATTTAATCTAACAATTAAGTCAACAAAGCGGCTAAAAATAATTAAAAACTTGCCGGACAGGTGGCCTTACCGATCTAAGTAATAACCTACAAAATCTCTATCTAAATTCAAATTAAACTAAAGTATTGTTACTAGGAATATAGAGCAACTGTAAAAAATAAGTTAATATGCCAATTTAAGTCAATAAAAAAGCAAAAATTTCTCTGTTATCTGGAGCCGTAAAAACTTCGCCTATTCACGTCTACTCTCGCCCCTGAATGATATTGATAAAAGTATATCAGGCTTAATGACTAAGTTTGCAGATGTACAAAGGTTGGCAGGGTGGTTAACGAAAGTCATCAGGGTGAGCTACTGCAACAGGAATTGGTCAATGGACTGAGAAATGGCAGTTGAAGTTTAACATTGACAAATGCAAGATACTGCATATGGGTAGCAGTAACTCTAGAGTAACTTATCAACTGTGTGGCACTACACTCAGGGTAGTGGAGAATGAAAAAGACTTGGGGGTAACTGTACAGTCAGACATGAGATTCTCTGAGCAGTGCAGACATGCTGCCAGGACAGCTCATGGGGTTTTGTCAATGACATACAGAAACTTTGCTAGCAGGGATAAGGAAGTTATTGTCCCTTTATATAAAGCCATGGTTAGGCCGCATATTGAGTACTGTATACAGGTCTGGAGGCCTCACTTTAGGAAGGATGTAGAACTGCTGAAATGAGAAGCGAAAACAGCCTGGTGAAGAGAATAGAAAGGCTTCGATTCTGAAAATTGCGGCGTCATGGGACTAAGCACCTGCCTGGAAACCAGACAGGTGCCTAGTCTAAGGTGGTGATTGAGACATTTAAAGCCTTGAATGAATTAAGTAAGCTAAATGTTAATGGTATTCTTCCATTTTCTGCACACAATGAGGGATCATAAATTCAAGTTGAGGAAGGATGGTATCTGGATAAACGCGCAGAAGTTTGCCTTCAGTCAGCGAGTAGGAACTACACAAATTCTTGGAGGGTACGGATGGGCGAACAGTGTAGACTTTTTTTTTTTTTTTGGCTGATACTATATAAGCTTGCTTTCTTGCATCATTTGCCATTACTACTATTACTACTTCCCACACCCACAAAGAAACTGCGTTTATCTCCATTAGCTGATTTGGTGCAAAAACAAAACAACATTTTTCAGAAAACTTAAAATTTCATTTATTCATGCGCAAATGAGATTTATGGGGCACTCATGCTCATATCAATGTACTCAAATAAATTTAGTGTCTTGCTCTAAATTTATTTGAGTTTTAAGTCTACTTTTACAAAATAGCGAGAAAAAAATTTTGCATTATGAATATCACATTTCTACCATTTAAGTTCCTTTTTTCATCTATCCCAGAAGATCAAATAAAACTATAAACAACAATCATAAATTATGAAATGATAGCATTCTCATCAGACTCTTTTTGTTCGTCTCATTTTGCAACAAGTATTTCTTGATTCTTTCTTTATGAGTAAAAGAATGCGTAGGCTACATAAATACTGAAAAGTATACCCATTAATTTACAGAGGAGCAGTAAATATGACCAGAGCTCTTTATACGATAGTGGTTCTCTGGCACCTAGCTTGAGTCTCCTTTAATAAAAACTTTCGTTCAGATCAAAAAATAACAAATCTACTTTTTGAGGTCGCATATGGAGAGTTTCCAGAACATTCCAGATGAGAGGAAGGCGTGCAGAAAGACAACTCTGGATATCAGTATGAAAGCGATGAGGCAATACACTCGGTCTCAAACATATTATGTATGTTTGAGACCGAGTGTATTGTATAGAGCTTTGTCGCAAACACAAACAACTGAAGAAACAGACTAACACCTGTTGCCCTAATAAACAATCGCTGCATATGTGAATGATATTATTAACCTTTAACCTATTTGCGCTAAAACACAATAATTTCATTTTGACATTTATTGTACATTTTTATTTATTATGCATGGTGTCGTTTGTAAGAATATCATCGGGAAAACTCCATTTTGCAATTTACTGAATAAAATAAGCAAGCTGTGAAGGAAATGGAACAGAATATCATGCTACTGTGTCCCAATCTTCTTAAGGAAGGTAACGAGTTTGAGGTACGTACATACAGGCTATCAAGGACAATTTCCGAGTAATATAAATCGATATAATTCGTTCCGCAGCAGAAATACTAAAGAATCCTGTTATGTATTATATAAGAATAGCATACAAGAAAAAATTAGTGCGTCAATAAAAAAAAAATCTACCCACATAATTTGTCCATCCATTTTAATAATTTGTCTAATTTTTCTTTAAATTTATTAAAATTACCCACTTCCACAGTACCAGATAGAAGTTTGTTCCAAAAAGTCAATTACTCTCTGGCAGAAGGCAAATTTTTACTCACTATCCTGCAAACTATTCTTTACCCATTTAAACTTATATCACCTTGTGTGCAAGGATGCCATTACCATTTAGTTTAATCATCCTATTTAAGGCCTCCTTGCAGGCGCCTAGTTTCCAGGTACAACCCCACTCAAGTCACTATCATACCGATGCCCTCTTGCGTAGCACAGTTGGTAGAATCACCATCCTTTCCACACCACCTAGCAAAGATCTGAGTTCGAGTCCCTTCAATGACGTGAAAAAGTTTTAGGAGCCTTTTTCACAACGTAACTGAGTTAGTCGGTTTCAGGTAGCATGGGTTTTCTCCCGGAAACTCGGGTTTTTCGTCCAACAAACAAAAAATCGACCACAGAACAAACAGTATATAAGGATCAATATGGCTTTAGTCGCTGATGCTCCTAAAACCTTCTTACAACCTTGTAATAATTTTCGTTTTAATATAGTGATGTTGTTTGTTTTTTAGGAGCATTAGCAACTAAGGCCATATTGCTCCGGGGATATGCGGTGGTCATTCCCTGACCTTTCCGCATCCTCCATATTTGGTGGTCACGGGCTCGAACCCCGGTCTAATAAAGAAGCGTGTGTTAAGCACTGCTGCTGCTCCTGCTCACCTGGCTACGGAGGTGCCATTTAATACAGTGAAAAAGGCACACCTTGAATGCAGCCATAAATGTAGAAAATTATCACAAATTATCTACAGCAGAAAAATGTAAAATCCGTCACGTTTTGCCAAAAAAAAAAAAAAAAAAAAAAAAAAAAGCATCTAGGGCCATATTGTGCAATATGTACGTATGTATTATATAGGTGCAAGTGTGTGTTCACGGGAGCTTAGAGGGGAACAAGTATCCTGTGTGTTATCAGACACTCAGCCTAAAACACTGATGGATCCAATATCTCTCTATTACAGAAGATTTAGGAGAAGTCCGGTTGGCCTGCCTCCCTAAAATACACTCATGCACACCTTCTCGATGGTAAGCCCTGTTACGTCACTTAGGTGGCAACGAACGTGTAGAGTTCTTCAAGACGCCTTGTCAGCGTGAAGAGGAAAAGACCAAACTCTCCAGCATATGACAGCACGACAAAGGAACTGGAAAGATGCTGGAGAGGCCTTCATCCTGCAGTGGATTGAAAATGGCTGATGATGATGATGATGATGATGATGATGTGTGTTCACGTGATAATTTTACAATCCAGACATTAAGAAAGCAGTGTGCAACTCGTATCAACATCAATTTGCCTTTAAGGGGCCATGCAAAAAAAGGATCACATTTTCCTCCCTCCCTCCCTATCTCTCTCTCTCTCTCTCTCTCAGGGTTATCACTTATTCAGTGAATTTAGTAACAGCGCGAACTGCTCTTGCAAATTACAACTATGTGAATGGTCATACAGCGCTTGTGTAAGCAGGTGACTTTGACGTCACTTTAGAAGAGTTGGGGCTAAGAGGGAGAAAAGCAGAAAACGCCCTATAATACCGCTGATGGAAAAATGCTTAAGCTCTTCCATAAACAGCGACTTACGGATGCGCACAATCGAGTTAATTTCACACAACGAGGGTTTTTGCCACCATTATAGCTATGCATATAGTTTATAAGCTGCATTAAGGGTTAATGTATCTTCAAATCTCGAATTCGGGACACACGACGGAACCACTGGATACTTGGTATAAAGTGACGTCATATGAATGCGTTACCAGAGGAATCACAGGAGTATCATGTGACGCCAATATGCAATTCAGACAAATCTTTCCATCCACGGTTAATCTTTACTATATGTTCCCCTCTTCCGATCGATCGTTGTGGAGGCGTGGCGTGGCGTGATGTAATAATGGACAGGTCTAGCACCTCCCACCTGATGCATTGATAGGCTGCTAATTACTGCTAGTTTGCGTTAGAGTGAATGCAGTTTTTCAAACCAGCAGCGTTGCCAGGAATGCGATGTACAGGCCGGCGAACCTGACCTGTAGACTTTCAATTTCGGTACATTCTCCTCTCCCCTTTGTTTGTTGCTGGTTTAAAATCATAAAAGTTTTTTTCCGAATCTAGCGGCAAAGCGGGAGGATAGGTACTGTATACTTAAGATTAATCCGAGCAGGATTCAAGAGAAAAACTAGCTAGTTTCTGTTAGAGTGAATTCCCCCCCCCCCCCATCACCACCTCTTTCTGCTGGATTAAAATCAGAAATGTATTTTCCGATTTTAATACAGCGGTAAGGAGAGAAAAAGTACTGTATATTAAAGATTAACCCGAGAAACGGAATAAACACTAACTGAACTATGTGCAGTATACTGAAGAGGTCAGAGCTTCCAATCACTGCGAGGAAAACAACCGGTATGAGCTAGGCCTGTCCGTCACTGTTTTTTGCAACGATCCGTAGAATGGATGGGGGAGGGGAATCACATAGCAAAGATGAACCCCACCACTCTCCCCGACCCGAAGGAGAAAAAATATCAGTAATTTCTATATTTTATAAATATTATTTATTTTTGATATATATTATACACATCAATATTCAAGAAAAAAAATAAACAAAAAAATTACTGCAACAAAAAAGGAATTCCTATAATACTGTAATATACTTGGCGCCTATTGCCCATATAATTTTTTATTATATATGTATAATAAACAATAAAAATACACTATATGTATGTATAGGTATAGGTATAGGTATGTTGAGGGTCTGACGGCTCCGGGGATTTCTCCCATCTCCGCGTATGTTCTTTGTATCGAGTGACAGTACCCTGTCTATGCCAGAGGTTTAAAAATAATGTATGGGTCATGTGGTATGTAGTTTGTTGTGCCCATTGTTCATCCGGCCTGTTGGCCGCCGGGCCCCCAGTGGGACCCGGCGTTACCATACCTAGCGACGGGGACGCCGGCCGGGTGTACCAAGAGACTAATTATACTCTGGCAGGTCCTGCCACTTACTTTCCTGGGATTTCGGTGACGAGGACCTAAAATAAAGGTTGGAGTTATCGCTAAGTTGGAGTTATCGGTTTAAGTAAAATTGCATTTAGAAAGCGCTGCGTGGGGTTTTACGCTGAAAGAACTATTTCTAGAGAGCCTAAAAGGTCGGGCAAAATTTGATGTGATTTAAATTTGGACATGTGGGGCAGTCGCTGTACAAGAGAAAGTGTTGGGAGGGGAGGGTGAAGACTGGGGGGATGAAATAGGAAGAAGAGGGGTCGGATAGAGAGGTGACCCCCCATTTTCAGTGGGGCATGCCCATGCCCCACCAGAGTGAAAATATGGGGAGGCGAGGAGAGGAGAAGAGCAAATACCCCCTCCCCCTCTCCCTCCCCGAAAAAAAAAAAAAAAACCGCACAAGGGAGTGCAGTTTTGGGTCGACAGTAGGCCATTCAAATCATCCTAAAGTCTTGTCTTTCTGTGGTATGGTGAGTTTTTTTTTTTTTTTTTTTTTACTTGTTTGACTTCCTGCATTCTTTCTAGTTGGGTTGCCTTTGGTATATTTCTATCATTGTTTTCCTTCTAGAAAATAGATCCTGGGCATATTGACTGAGTGCCTTGTAGTCCTCTTGAGTGTCTAGCAGTCTGGGTTCTTGGTTGTCTGGGATATATTGGATTGACGTTATTAGCTGTAGTCGCAGGTCGTCATACAAATCGCACTCAAACATTAAGTGTCTCCAGGACTCCGGGTTGGCACAGGGACAGTCCGCGTTATTTATGATACCAAGTTGGTGTAGTTTAGCTTTAAACGGGCCATGTCCTGTAAGGAGGAAGGTGGTATTTCGACCAGGGTGAAACCACACTGGCGCCTTAGGGTACAGCTTGGTGACAGTGGGGAGGAATCTTCTGGTCACTGCACCTTTTTCTGTGTTGCTCCATCTCCTCTGCCAAATCTGGATGAGGTGGTCGGTGATTCTTCTCTTCTCATAGTTGCGGTCATTAGTGATGTCAGTGGTGAGGTCATACATCGTAGCCGATGTGTTTCTGGCAAGATGGTAGAGCAGACCACAGCGGGTAGCTTCGAGATCCAGGGGTAGAACTCCTACCAGGACTTGGAGGGCAGCCGTGCTAGTCGTTCTAGTTGCTCTCGACATGGTAAGGAGGATGGTCCTCTGAATGGTTTCGAGGATTCGTTTATTCACTTCTAGTGCCGCCCTCGCGTACCAGACAGGGGTATGTATGTATGTATGTATATTTGTATTATTTTTTTTTTGATATTTTGAGCAGTCAGATGTGTCGAGATATTCCTTGCTATGTACAAGTAAATCCAAGTGTGTTTCGCCATTAATTTCGCTTCCAATGTATTAAGTCAAACTATTTCTTTCACCTCGCTAGGTGTCCTTTACCAAACTAAAGATTCTCTCAGTCATGATATTTGAATGCCGAACTGATAAACCGAATCTATTAATTTAATTAAATTAATCGACGAAACAGCAATAAGTAAACAGTTTAATGCAGGATTTTAACTTTCCTGCTTTATGTTATAAAACGGGTCGCATTATTTGTATATGTAAAGCGGGACGCTTGGCAACCCTAGCTACATGACTAGTTTTATAACGGCGTCAAAAACGAAACGGCGATCTTTGTTATAATGTGCCCTATCAGGTAATTGCATTTCTGCACAGTACATGTTAAAATAAAAGTGTCATGTAAATTGATAAGGATTATCATAACTCTTCAAGAATTATTTTTTTTTATCCTCCAATGCTAAGTTTTTTTTGTTTTCTCTGTACCACCATTTGTTGATATTATTATTAGCTATATGGTGCAAACAAGCCTGAGGCTTTTACAGCACCAGCCAAAAAAAAAAAAAAAAAAAAATTTAGTTATCCTGAGAGAGAGAGGAGAGTCAGAAATAGAAGGGAATCAACAAGAAAGAGAAGAATGATGATATCCAGCCCAGGACCCTGGGTATGCCAAGCCCTTGCTCACCAGAGTCCTGAGCTGGATATCATCATTCTTCTCTTTCTTGGTGATTCCCTTCTACTTCTGACTCTTGTTCTCTCTCCCCTCTGATATTGTACTATGTACTAAACACACATTTAAAACTAACGTTAAGAGTACATGACATTTGCTGTGACAGTTTGAACTGTTATTTACATTTTTAACCACTTGCACTACCTTTTACTGACTAATTATGATTCATCTAACTATTTACTGACTGATTATGATCCATGGCTGCTAATTACTGTCTTACTAATCTAATATTAAAAACAGCAAGAGCTTCTTTTTAATGTCAGATGTTCACAGATGTAAATAGGTTCAGTTATTCGTGCTTAATTTTCAGTGAAATGTGCTTTTTCAAAACTGTACAACAACCTTGTATATACATCTCTAAAATCCGCAAAACTTTAAAAGTCCGTATCTATCGATCCAAAAGGTGGTGCATTTTTGAGTTTACTGTATATTTATGAAAATTAACAATCATATCACTTATTAATACAATTATCATGATAGCTTAAATATTCATTTATTCACACAACATAATATTTTTACAATAATATAAGGAGTAAATATTGAAGATTTAATATTTCTATCCTAATATTCTTATAAATAATAATTAATTTCTATATTTATTTTATTAATGTGAATATGTTCACTTTTATTAATTATATATTTATAGAAATTAATTATTATTTATAAGAATATTATACTAAATTTTATTAAAATTGGTATATGAGAAATTATTTATAATTAGACAGTATTTTTTAATAATTGAGTTCCGAAGTTAAAATTTGGCTTTCACCCACTGAACTAATGGTCCAATCTAGGAAAAAAACTGGTCAACTCTAGGCAACTCGTCACCATTAGAAGAATTTATTATAATGGCGACGAGAAATTTAAAAATTACATCAGTTTTACACAAAAAATGTTATAGCAATGACTTGAAATAAACAGTTAACGGAACTTAAATAAACAGTTAATGCAAGTTAAACCATGTTGTTCAAATCTTGTTAAGCAGCTATCACATCAATAAATAACGTTAAAATTATATCCTTTACTCAAAACTTACTTTTCACTTAGCAAAATTTCTTCTTCATCGACAAAAATGAGACTAACGAAGGGAACTCTGGTGGTCAAAAGCAAACGCACTCTCATAGCGAAATAGCTACTGAAATTTTAAATAATATGAAATTTCAGCGTATTTTATGACATTCAGCTGTCGCATGGTAACTATTCGCGCTAAATGTACGTTATATATAAAGATTGAAAATTCAAAATAAATTGAAGCTAAATTCGTGCGTAATTTTCATTTACTGTAAAATTGACAGTATAATCACACTGAGCGATCACTGAATTATGATCACCCGTATGAAATGTGAATGCGACCCGTTGACCTCGAGAGGTACGAGAGTGCGCAGTTAGTCGATCTACGCAGCATAGATAAGGTGTCAGTAGGTAGTAAAATTCCGAGCGTGATGGGTAAAAGGAAGGATTTATCGGACTTTGATAAAGGACAGATTGTGGGAGCTCGAAGAGCTTGCCTCGATTTCCCAAACGGCTGAACTGGTGGGGTGTTCGAGAGCCGCCGTAGTTAAAATGTACAAGGACTAGCGTTAAAATGGTCCAACGACCCAACGGCAAAACTGCAAAGGTCAGCAAAAGGTTGAAGTTAGAGGTGAGCACCGGGTTCGACGACTCGTACAGGCGAACAGGCGCAACACTGTTGAAGAGTTGACTACTCAATAGAACATGGGCCAACTCGGAACAATATCTGACCATGCGTCGCACGCTTGAACGTATGGGCTATACCAGCAGACGACCCCTACTGTATCCTCTCCTAACCAAGGTTCATCTGCGTAAAAGACTCGCCTGGTGCAAAGAGCATGCAAGTTGGACGTTAGAAGACTGTAAGAAGGTGTGCTGGTCGGATGAGTCACGTTAATTACTCCATACCGTGGATGGTCGTGTACGGATTTGGCGTCAATAACATTAGGCTCTTCATCCATCATGCATGGTATCAAAAGTGCAGACCGATGGAGGCGGTATGGTGCATGTTTCACTGGCAGGAACTTGGACCCTTGGCCAGCGTTCCGGTACTATTTTTTTTAGTACCGGAAAAAATAGTACCGGAACGCTCTTCGTGAAAAAAAATTGTACCGGAACGCTCGATCTCCAGAAGGCTATATGATAACGTCACATCGACTGTACAGTAACTGAATCAGACTTCAGACTCACGGTTCATAGAACAACCAGTTATAGCGTTCAGCTCATGGTGAATCAAAATGCAGCGTTCGCACGCATCACAGTATATCTCATTCGTTGGATATCTTTAGTAAGAAACGTTCAAGTTTCATTGGGAAATTTATATTTTTGTTTTCAAATAAAGTTTTAAAGAAATCT
Organism: Mastigoproctus giganteus; assembly: GCF_048544385.1. Lineage (NCBI taxonomy): Eukaryota > Metazoa > Arthropoda > Arachnida > Uropygi > Thelyphonidae > Mastigoproctus > Mastigoproctus giganteus. The sequence goes on from NC_143580.1 coordinate 176,698,776, forward strand.
ATTAATTTTAGAGATTACTATTAATATATATTTTTAGTAGCAATAGGTAAAATATACATTTCTCCCTTCCCTTTGATTATGCCATTGTTCCATAATATTAGGTGAATAAATTTAATGATTTTCTATTATGACATTTAGAAAAAAGTACCGGAACGTCGTTCCGGTCCGAATACACCACTGCTCCTAGTGCATGTGGAACAACGCATCACTGGTCTCCGCTATCGTCAACTGCTTGCTAACTGTGTACACTCCGCTATGTTATACTTTTTCCTGAATGGCAATGGTGTCTTCCAAGATGACAATTCGCCAAGCCATCGGGCACTTTTTGTGTAGGAATGGTTTGAGGAACACAGTTCTGACTTCCAGCATATCGATTGGCCTCAGAAATCCACCGATATCAATCCCATAGAGCATTTGTGGAACACTATGGAAAGGCATGTCAAGCGTATGGGTACACCAATCACCTCCATACCTGCATTGCTGGCCGCATTACACACAGCTTGGTTGGCCATACCTCCTGAACGCTTCTGACATCTTGTTGAATCAATGCCACGTCGGATAGCTGTACTGAGGGCAAAAGTAAGACCCACGAAACATTAGGTAGGTGGTCATAATTCAGTGATCACTCAGTGTATATCAACATCGTTATAATGTCTCTACACCCAGTAAAACAATTTGAACCGCTCCTGTATGGAGTGTCGTATTGCCACAATTTATTTTCTTTGTAAATCCTTCCTGGTGATTTTATTCTGGTCAGCATTGATGGATTATTGGCAGCTCTAGAGTCATCTGCGATAGCTTGTTTGTTTGTTTGTTATTTGGATTTTAGGAACATTAGCAACTAAGGCCATATTGCTCCGGGTATATGCGGTGGTCATTCCCTGACCTTTTCCGTATCCTCCGTATTTGGTGGTCATGGGCTCGAACCCCAGTCTAATCAAGAAGCGTGTGCTACGCGCTGCTGCTCCTGCCCACCTAGCTACGGAGGCGCCTCTGTGATAGCTACCATCGTGGTATGCATGTGCACTGCAGACTATCAAGTGGCCTTGCCGATTTAGTTCATTCTTGTTTTTATTTTTTCAAATCTGGTCACCTTAGATTAGGTTAATTTTTTTTTTCAAGAGCTTGAGTGATTTCATTGTTAATTTTTGGCGAGGAAAATTCCTGTTTGAAAGTTCATTATTTGTCCTCTTCGGTAGTGAAAACGGGAAAGATATTAAAATTTTAATTCAATAAACAGCTTTTTTATGAAAAAAGGGATAGTACTTATTGAAATGTAAATTTACTTCGACGTTAGCGACTTATGGTCGAGTTTAGTGTCATATTTTTATTGGAATTACGTGTAAAGGTTAAATTTAAGAAGTTTATGGGTGCAGCGTATTCAGATTCTGTGGTAAATTGGAGGTGCGGGCGAAAACTATCAAAAATCATGAGCAGATTAGTTATAACACTACCTGATGAAATGTATGCACGTCATCAATATAACTACCATAAAATTTTATGCTACGGTATAGGAGAGTAAACCATAAATTTTCTAGGGAGAGTAAACCATAAATTTTCTAGGGAGAGTAAACATAAATGGGTCGTAAGTCTACAATTGCTTAAACTCACAGGAAGTTGAAAAGCTTGTTTGTAAATATATCTTGGAAAGTAAAAAACAGGAAAAGAAAAATTCGCGGAGAAGAATATTGTTTTTATTTATATAGTGAATTAGCATCTAAGGCCATATTGTGCAGTTTGCATTATGTCTGTGCATGTGTGTGTGTGAATTAACGGGATGATTGCATGCTGTGTGGTTTGAAAAATTTGGAATAACTCACGGAAGAAACCCCTACTCTCTCCTGTTGAAAAATTTATGCTTCACACCAACCAGTAGTTAAGTAAAATAAAATATAAGTTTTACTACAAACTAAAATACATGAACTAGATAAAACTGATAAAAACAATTGTATTTACAATAAATATAATATGACTGAAATGGAAGTTAAAATAATAATAAAATATAATGGTAATAAAAGCGCTAAAAAAAACTGTAGCTTTCGGAGACGACAGACTACTTTCTCAACAGTTTGCTTCTGCTGTACGACAACATCCTTAAATAGCAGGCTCACGGCACTCGTCACATGGTTCCACAGGAATATGGTTGGAATTTTCCACCTGCGTACTGGAACCGGAAATGGCTCGGGAGCGCGCCAATAAAAACCGATCATCTCGTTCAAGAACGACGGCTTCAAGGAGAGGATGAATACGGACGCCCCTATCCCTGTTGATGGTGTTACCGCTATCCACACCGATGGACAGGCTCTCAAGCCATTTACAGTCCCAGAACCCATGAGTCCGGTCAGTGATGACCGCAGCTTCAGGGGAGATCTGATTCTGCTTCTCCCAAGAATGCTCCGCCACAGCAGACTTCGCATAATTTGCCGTTCTTATAGCACTCATGTGCTCACCCAGACGTTCTTTAAGTCGTCGCCCCGTCTCACCAACATAACAAACCCCACAATCCGGGCACTTAATTTCATATACCACCCCACTGCTAACTTCTTTTGATATGGGATCTTTAACTTGTGATATCACTGTGTGCAACATCCGCCCCGGGAGCTGCACACAGCGTATCTGGCACCCACGAACTGTACGTGCAATGCGTTCAGTAAGGCTCGGATAGTAAGGAATGTATGCAGTGATCACAGCGGCGAACGACTCACTACACGTGGACCCTGCGCCTCTGATGAATTTATCCAAAATCTTCTGGGGATAGCCACATTTCTTGAGGTCTGCTGTGACTCTAATAATTTCTCTCTCTTTATCCTCAGGGGTACTGCAGTGGGACCCAACCCTATCTATTAGGGCCTTAACCACACTGTTCTTGTGTTGGCTGGTTTGTGCCGAGTTATAATGGGTATATTGTTCCCGTCATATGGGTTTCCTGAAAACATCTAATCTAATGTACAAGATCCTGACTAGCTGCATAACCAGGTAGATATCAGACCACTTGGAGAGTCAGAACATAATGGCCGAACAGCAGAAAGGATGCAAGCGGCTGAGCAAAGGATGCAAGGAGCAATTAACCATAGATACCGCGGTTATGGAGCAAGCCTACAAGAAGCGCCGCAACATGTACACAGCCTACATCGATTACCACAAGGCCTTCGACTCCATGCCTCATGGAGGCTAATAGAGGCGCTGAACATCTGAAAAGTCAAACTTCCTAGAAGAAACGATGGCGAAATGGAGTACTCCCATTAAGGTCGAAAACATCACAACCAGGCCAATCCCCATCAGGAGAGGAATCTTTCAGGGAGATGCCCTGAGCCCATTGTGGTTCTGTCTAGCACCTAACCCGCTATCCACCATGCTCAACAGTAGCATGTACGGATATAACCTGGAAGAAGAAAGGAAGAACCTCTACACCCTCACTCACCTGATGTACATGATTGACACCAAGCTCTAAGCAGGAACCGAGAAGCACCTCCAGCAACTACTCCAGATCACCGAAGAATTCAGCAAAAATATTAGGATGCAATTTAGTCTAGACAAAGGCAAGAAAAAGGAAAGACCCACGGATTGCGCCAGGAAACATTAGTCAACCGAAACTACCAGTTGTAGACTGGTAAAAAGATCGAAGCCATGGTAGAAGGAGAGGGGATGATGCAGGCTACAAATACTTGGGGATGATGCAGGCTCAGCTGTTACAGTACAAGGAAATTAATGCCTCCCTGACCGAAAAATACCATCAGAGACTCAGAAGCCTGCTGAAAGCAAAGCTGAATGGAGGGAACTCGGTTAGAGCCATAAACACCTATGCAGTCCCAGTGTTAACATACTCCTTCGGGGTCATAGATTGGACTAACACCGAGCTGGAGGATATCATGAGGAAGACAAGGACAATGATGACCAAGAGACATGAACACCACCCGAAATCTGCCGTGGAGAGACTGACAATTGTCCGGAAAGAAGGAGGAAGGGGCCTGATAGACCTCATTGAGCAACAGAAGACAGCGATGGTTAACCTGAAGGATTACTTACAGAAACACACAGCAGCACTCCACCACGCCATAAGGAAGATAGACAAGCTGTATACACAACTCAACCTAAGCGAGGAGTCCTCCGCCAACCAGGAGGCACAAACGAAGCTAGAAAGGTGGGCAGAGAAGACACTCCATGGCAGACACTACAATGATCTTCATCAAGATCACATAGATAAAATTGCTTCCATTGCATGGCTCACGAGCGGGACGTTCTTCCCCAAGACTGAAGGATTCATGCTCGCTAGGCAAGACCAGGTAATCAACACCAAAAACTATAGAAAATACATTGCCAAGGAGCCCAGAGTGTTCGATGAGACATGTCAACGATGCCACCTGGCCTCAGAAACGATCCAACACATCACCGCGGGATGCAAGGTTTTCACCCAGGTCGTGTCTATGAGTGTACTCATAGACACGACCAGGTAGCCAGGGTAGTACATCAAAAGCTAGCAAGGAAATACCAGTTGATCGAAGAAAGTGTACCGTATTACAAGTACGAACCCCAGGCAGTACTAGAGATCCTAACCCACAAGCTCTACTGGACCATGCCATAATAACGGATAGGACAATCCCGCACAACAGCCCGGACATAACCCTTGTGGACACAAAGGAAAAGGCTACCTATCTGATTGACATAGCCGTACCCAACACTGACAACCTGCAGAAAACCCATGGGGAAAAATCAGGAAGTACACGAACCTAAGACAGGTGATCAAAGAGATGTGTTATATGCAACAAATAAAGACCATCCCGATCACCGTATCAACCACTAGCATAGTGCCAAAGAACCTCCGTAAGAACCTAGCAGCAATAGGTATCCCAGAGAACACTGAAATGGAAGTCCAGAAAGTCGAACATGAACACCATTAGGATATTTAGAGAGTTCCTCGACCAATAATAATAATAATATAAATAATAATAGTAACCACAGGACACAACAATCACATCGTACCATTACCTGGTACCATTGCAGGGCGGAAAAAATCCCATAAAGGAGAAAAAAGTTGTAATAATAATAATAAGGAGACCCACTCCCGCCCACAGAGAAGAAACGAAGATAGAAAGATGGGCAAATAATACACTAAAATGACCTCCCTCAAGACTGCATAGTTAAGATGGCTTCGAACGTATAGCTCAAGAGCGAGATGCTCTTCTCTGAGAATGAAGGAGTCATGTTTCCCATCAAAGACAAGTTATTCAAAATTAGCAACTATAGAAAATACATCGCTAAGGAGCCCAGAGTGACAGATAATGACACATGTCGATGCCACCTGGCCTCAGAAACGATCTAACACATCACCGGAGGATGCAGGGTGATCACCCAGACATACTATACACGAACGACCAGGTCGCCAGGATAATACATCAGTAGCTAGCGAGGGAATACCAGTTGATCAAAGAAGGTGTACATTATTACAAGTACTAACCCCAGGTTGTACTGGAGACCTCAACGCACAAGCTGTACTAGAAATCGCGCCATAATAACAGACAAGACGATCCCGCACAACAAATTGAACATAACCCTCGTTCACAGGAAGGAAAAGGCTACGTGCCTAACACGAGTAAGCTCCGAAAAACCCAAGAGGAAAAAATAAGGAAGTACACAGACCTAAGACAGGAGGTCAAAGAGATGTGGCATATGGAACAAGTAACGACCATCCCGATCACCACCGGCATAACTAGATATCCTGTACAAGAGCTAGCAGCAATAGGCCTCCCAGAGAACAGCTACAAGGAACTCCAGAAAGCCGCAATTCCTGAATACCTGTAGGATAGTCAGAGGGTTCCTCGACCAACAGTAATAGCCGGACATAACAACCACCCTGTGCACTTGGCAGCCAGTACTTTTAAGGGGTGGAACCCCTCCCCATCAGGGAGAAATAATAATAATAATAAATTAAAATTAAAATATGAGGAGAAATTTTTAAAAAAAATTGCAACTTCCCTGCTCGCGAGCCTCCGGTCAGACGTAACGATCTACATTTTGAGAACCTTAGCTTTATTGTGGTTAGTGATAAAATTTGATTTAATTTTTAACTTTTGTCCAGGGTAACAAAACTACAAATTGTGACCCCTCACCAAAACTCTCGGGCAGGTTTTTTCGTGCCCCCATCAGAAGTGGTCGTATGATAGTTTCGTTACTGTTTAGTCATTAGCTTACAATTTATAGATGTGCTAGATATTATTATGGTACTGGTATCGGCCATTTCGTATCCAGTTTAAGCTTTGAAGACCAAGTAGTCTTACAATTTATACATGTGCTAGATATAAAATTTCTATTAAATTTATGTTTCTAACCTATGTATTTGATATGATAATTTTAATAATTTTTTTTAGGCTGACCGTGAATATTATAATCATATCTCGATATCTTCGAAATGTATATTTATTATGGTACTGGTATCGGTCATTTCGTATCCAGTTTAATCTTTGAAAACCTTTTTCTTACAATTTATATATGTGCTAGATATTATAAAATTTCTATTAAATTTATGTTTCTAACCTATGTATTTGATATGATAATTTTAATAATTTTTTAGGCTGATCGTGAAAATTTTAATCACATCTCGATATCTTCGAACTGTCTTAGGGAATATAAAGTTTTAGCGGCGATTACTGTATAAATACTAAAAATATTTACTGAATAAAAATAACTTTTATGGTTTTAAAGATGTTTTCATTAAATACGCGAAAAATATATTTTTTTTTCGTAGTTAATAAAAATATCTTAATACAATAGCAATTCATCTTTAGTCATTGACAGTTTGAATATATTTGCTCTCCATCTTTCCAGAGTAAAAAGGATTGAGCTGCTTACACTAAAGAGCGATGTGCATTTGTCTCTCGTTTTCCAAATTTCCGTTAGGTGGCAGCTGGAAACAGGCATGCGCCGATTGTGGAGTACTGCATCTAAGGAACAGCTGCAAGTTGATAATCTTTAGCACAGGATGACAAGTGATAGATAGAGTTATAAGATGCGCTTCCAGGTTTCATTGATGAATTTAACTTTATAAGTTTCTTAAGAAATAGTGTCCGTGCTGTAATAATGTCCAAGCTGAAACAGCAGTGCTTTTTATACGCTTACAGCAGAACCGTTGGACCACCAGTAGAAGCCAATTGATTATTAGCGCGTTTGTGTATGTGCGCTCTCATTATGCAGCGGGATTTCTGTTATAGCCGTCTAAAAGACTTGCGTTTTCGGCTGTTGCTACTTGCGGTTTAATTCAATAAAAAAAGAAGCAGAAAAGTGTGAAGCAGACGTAAGCTTTCTCCTTGAACGATCAGAAGCCTTGTATCAGGCACATCGAACATGGGGCTTAATAGAAGCACCGTACGTCTCATCGTCCTTACGGCGTTTTATGTTTTATTTCTGGTGATAGGAGCCTCAATATTTTCTGCTATAGAAGCCCCACAAGAAGTTGAGATAATTAGAAACCTCAGAAGCAAAAGGGTGCAGTTCCTTCAAGATCACACCTGCGTGACCGGTAAGTAATTTTTTTCCTTTAATCAAATAAGAATTTTCTTGAATAACCAATTACTTCCGAAGCCACATGCAAACAACAGTAAAATAAGTATTTTTGTTAGTCAAACTAGATTTTAGTCCGCATAATATAACAGCTTATACATTTTTTTCTAGACCAGCAAAAGAACGACTTTTTTTTTTTTTTTTTTTTTTTTTGAGTTATTTGGAATAACTGTTGCACTGAAAATGCAACAGTTATACTTGTGCATCTGGTTTCACTGATTTTTCAGAAATATCGGAGGTTAATCTTTTGTAATCAGTAAAAAAATTATATTTACTTGAATCTTTATGCTATAAATGAAACAGAATTAATATAATTACTGGTTAAGTGCTGTTGACGAAATTAAATACTGTACCTGTATTAAATTTATATTTCCTACCGTCATATAACAGACCTCACTTGGTAGTAATGACAGCTATTTTGGTTCTTGAGCACAAAACGTCTTCAGCACAAATGTAAATACAGTATAGTTTGCCATTATAAATGTTATCAAGCTATGTGCTATGAATTTACTTAAATGTATCAAAACTTCAATGAAACAGTCATTCCAGAAATATGGTAAATGGTTAGTTAACTGAAGTTTTCATGTTGTTAACACAAATTTTATTTCTCCTTTCTGTTATGCGTCAGCAAAGAAAAAGACAAATAAATAAAATGTGATAAATATAAGCTCAGATTTTTATGTATTTCTATCTTTAGATTAAGTTGTGTAATCCGAAATCCCATTTTATTTTATAAATTTAGTTCATTTATAAATGGAAATAATTATAAATTAACTAAATGAAAAAATAATAAAATAATTTTTAAAATTAGTATAAATCATAAATGAAATATAAATATATTCATAAATGAAAAAAATGTACAGAACAGGAGAAATATTTCAGATAATAAAGCTCGAATCACTAATTTGGGGTATTTTTTTTAAAGTTAAAATATAGTATAATGGCTGCAGTGCTAAAGCAACCGATTATACGCGCCTTTCAAAAGGTATATTAATTATTGCAACATTTATGCCTAGACAAGTTGAAACTGGGAAGGGATAAAACTCCCTTCCCAGTTTCAATTTGTCTACGCATAAATTCGGCCCAATTTCTCAGTTGATTACTACGCTTATCATTTGCAGATGTGGATTAATATAGGATAAGGAGTTTTGTAATCAGCTTCAAAATGTCTAGGATTATTTTTTTTTCTTTAGAAAATATTTCATCTATCTTTGAGAAATAAATTTATTTTCTCCATAGTTTAAACTGAGAATACTTTTTAGAACTACGTAATGTCTTTGAAGGAGCTTATTACAATCACTTCATAACTCATTATTTTCATAACTTTCTACAGTGCGAAGACATTTCGAGATGCTTTAGCAAATTATTAATAATAGTGTTTCTATCATTAGGCATTTCGTCGGGCCTATCGATATCCAAGAATGAAATTACCTTGATGAAGGGCTTGCTTAGTCCTCGTAATTGAAGACCAACGTATATGCTATGTGGGACTTCCAAGCATCGCTGCACTCCGTTACATTTCTGCACTGTACTGGTTCATTTTGCTACAAAAAATAGAGATAGGGCAGCGAAAATAAATCCCATTAAATCTTTATGAATTTTTATGGCTGATGAGGGAGAGCGTTAAAGGATAGGAACTTCCCCCCGCCTCCTGAAATTTCATTATTTCTCAGTCGCTAACTGTATTAGTAATGTCAGTTGGAACGAGTGCAAAATGGAGCAATGGACCCTGTCATGATGAATTGTGGGATTTTGTTACTTTGTATTAGGGCTCTTGGTGGGACCTGGTTCCGAGCATGGCCGAACCTGGTAGCTACTCCACTGTTATCTATGTTCTAGTGAGTTGAAATTTTTTTTTTTTTTTGGACAAAAAAAGCTGTCGCCTAGGGCAGCACAATTCAGGCAACAATATATACTGTATATAATATAGATAAATAAATAATAAATATAAATAAAAAAATTAAAAAAATCAAATAACCAAAAAAAAAAAAAAAACGAATTGTCTGCTCTTCGTATGTGTGATTTTTTTTTTTTTTTTGATTTTTTAATTCCCTAATTCGCGAAATAAAAATTTAGTAAATGGTGTAGGACGATACTAGATAATTTTAATTAGGTACTTATTTTTATTGGATTTGTAGTTGACATATTTTTTTTTCAATTTTTAAATTAATATCTGAGAAGAGAGAGAGAGAGTATTTGGAATACACTGTACCGTATATTAGCATAGCAAACGCTTGTGGAACCCCAGTCCAAAATTTTAATTTTTGAGTCACCGTTATTCATGAACCTTGTTTTTTTAAGCTGCCAAAAGAAACGTTGTTTCGCTCTCTTGATGGTCTTGAAGAAAAGTATCTTTTCAATGGGGAAGTAGTAGTCCAGGAAAAGGTCACAATGAATTTCCGAGAATGTGAGTAGAAGGAACTCGAATACCAAATATACTATCAGTAAACCATTCGCCATAATTGGACAAAATACACGTTTTAAAGAGACCAGGACCTCAGGAAGCGCGAGGAGTAGTGCATTCAGCATTTTTTCGGCGTTCTTTTGTTGGCTTCGATATAAACGTGTCAGAGACATTTGGGGGCCCCTTCGGCAGGAGGGCCCAATTCGTTGCGCCGGTTCGCTGCTTGTACGCTACGCCTCTAACTCTTTACGAGTTTGTTGTGTAACGATGTAGGCAATTCAATTTTTAAATACTTTAATTAAGGCAGTAATGTAAATTTGTCCCAAATTTCACGAGAATAAAGACGAAAGTAAAGTTCCACTGCCTTTACGGAATAAATGACAAAAAATGGTTACAGGAAACGGAAATGAGGTGGTTGATTTCTTTTACAGAATCCTCCATATCTTATGAAAAGGCTACTGCGATTTTGAAAGTAGTTCAAAGTATAGCAATTGGCATGAACGACTTTTAGTTAGCATGTCTTTCAATGTATAATGTCTATCAGGGAACAAAGTTTAGCCTTCTCAAAATCCTTGTGGTGTAGCGAAAGTAGATGAGTTGAATGTTAGCAGTCAGTTCGTAGGGAATTTTATATAAAACGCTTGAAAAAGAACATAAACAGTTGTTTTCGTTGAAGGACCTGGTTTTAATGTTGGCACGAAAATAAATCTACATTTTGTAAGTGTTACTAGGGCCGGATTGGCCTGTAGTCTAACTGGAAAAGTTTAGGGAAAAAATATGTGTAAAATTTTGCCTGTGAAAAATAATATATCTAGTTACATATATTTTTAGACTCCTGTTTGATAAAAGTAAATTCATTTACCATGAAAAGCAAAAAATAAACATATCTGTAAAAGAAGTTCTTTCAAGATTATAAAACAAATTAAATATAATCTTATATATAACAAAATGTTCATATGACTGTTATAATGTATTATAAACTTTAATATTAAAATAAAATTATCACCTTTGCCATACGGCTCTCAACATTTCGAAATGCCCTTGATTTCATTAATGATTTGCGATATTAATTATATTTTTGTATTATATTCGGCATAATATGTGGACAAAGGTTGCTTTAGTATATACTACATAACGAAATTTCACTGATTAAAGTTATGTGTAGACAAAATTTTAAAAGTGGCGTACTTTTATTTCACAACAAACGTACACAGTTGTGCGAAAGGACCTAGGGGTAATTGTGCAGGCAGATATGAAGTTTTCTGAGCAGTGTAGACGGTCTGCAAGAGTAGCTCATGGTATCTTATCAATGATATACAGGAATTTTTCTAGCGGAGATAAGGAGGCGATTATCCCCTTGTATAAGGCAATGGTCAGGCCATACCTTGAGTACTGTATACAGGTCTGGAGGCCTCATTTTAAGAAGGATGTATAGCTATTGGGACGAGTACAGAGAAGGGCAACAGGATTAGTGAATGGAACAAAGGGTTGCTCTTACGAAGAAAGGCTTAAGTTTTGCAAATTACAGTTTCTGGAGACTAGGCACCTGCGAGGTGATCTGATTGAGGTGTATAAAGCCTTGAATGGTTTGAGCATGCCCAAAGCTGTTGTGATTCTTCCTCTTGCACAGAATAATCGCCTGAGAGGGCATAAATTCAAATTGAGGAAAGACGGTTGTAGGATAGATGTGCGGAAGTTTCCCTTTAGTCAGCGGGTGGTTGATTGCTGGAACAAACTTCCATCTGTCGTTGCAGAAGTTGATATCTTAAACAGATTCAAGGCAGAACTAGACAAACATTTGGAGCGAGTCGATGGGTGAAATGAGAAGGGACTGTTAAATGATTAGGTGTTAGCCAGTAAAATAATATCTTTAATAGATACTGTAGCTATCGAGACAAATCCTGTCTCTTCTTCAACAGAAATGGAAACTATAGAGATAAAATTATTCTAACGGACACAGTTGTGCGTGCGAGGGCACGAGGTAGGTCATTCAATCATTAAGCTACAGTATCTATTTATAATTAAAGATATTCAGTATCTATTTGTATTAAAGATATTATTTTACTGGTAACACCTAATCATTTATCATCCTATGGATTCCAGTACAACAAGCCCATTTATCCTCATACTAGAAGGGGCTGTGTTTTTTTTTTTTTTTTTTTTTTGTTGGCTTATGCCATATAAGCTTGCTTTCTTGCATCATGTGCCCTGCTAATGCTAATAAAAAAGTCTGCTAAATGTTCCCTACTGAACAACGGTTACAATTGAATAAGGTATTTCGGGGGAAAAAAAAAAATGTATTGCTGCGGTTTAAAGCATTCGTCATAGTCAAAAGTTCGTATTTACTCGATTTCCAGCGTCGTTACGGATAGAAGGACAGTATTTAACAATGTTTAATGAAAATATTTAACGTGAAATTTAAATTAAATATTAACGTAAACTTTAAATTATATTGCATTAACGTTAAAAGTTAAAATTGATATTTAACATTACTAAACTGACAACACATTTAATAATTATTATTATTATGTTAACGTCTAACGTAACTTTAATCTGTATAAGTGTATTATTTCACATGTCACCGTATGGATGCCCTCATGGGTAGCACAGTTGGTAGGATTGCCGTCCTCCCCACACCGGGTGGAAAAGACGAATAGACCTGAGTTCGAATCCCGTCGGTGTCGGCAGGAATTTATATGGGTCTTTTTCACAATGTGGCTGAGTTAGTCGGTCTCAGGCGAGGTAACATGGTTTTTCTCCCCTAAACTCGGGTTTTTCGTCCAGCAAACAGAAAATCGACCTTAGAACACACGCAATTTACAGACAATGTATACGGAGCAACATGGCCTTAGTTGCAGATGCTTCTAAAATCCAATAACAACAATCATTACAGTATGTGTTTGTTAAGTGCAGATCTTATCTGACCAATTTTATTGGATACTATAACACGGTGACAAAGGAACTGGATTCAAAAAATCATTTTGATATCATATTCTTGGATTTCAGAAAAGCTTTTGATACTGTTGCACATAAAAGACTACTGTACAAACTGGAGCAGCTTGCATTTAGAGAAAGTTACTGCTATGCCTCATGGACTAGTATTATTAGTGGAGTTTCACAGGGTTCGGTGTTGGGGGACCATTGTTGTTTTCTGTATATTATTGATTTCGATGTGGATACCCACATCTGGCTTCATGTCTAAGTTTTCAGATGATACAAAGGTTGGCAGGGTGGTTAATGACAGTAATGAAGGTATGCTGCTGCAGTAAGATCTAGAAAAATAAAATTAGGCAGATGAGCTGAGAAATGGCAATTGAAGCTTAATTGACAAATTCAGGGTACTGTATACGGGTAGCATTAATCTCAGAATAACTGTGTAATACAACACTCAGGATAATGAATAGGAACTGGGGGAGGGGGAGTAATTGTGCAATCTGATATAAAGTTCTCTGAGCAGTGCAGACAGGCCGTCAGGACAACTCATGGGGTTTTGTCAATGATATACAGGAATTTTGCTAGCAATTGGGGGAGTAATTGTGCAATCTGATATAAAGTTCTCTGAGCAGTGCAGACAGGCCGTCAGGACAACTCATGGGGTTTTGTCAATGATATACAGGAATTTTGCTAGCAGGGATAAGGAGGCGATTATCCCATTTTATAAGGCAATGGCCAGGCCACATCTTGAGCATATAGGTCTGGAGGCCTCATTTGAGGAAGGATGAAGAGCTGCTGGAACGGATACAGAAAAGGGCAACAAGATTGGTGAGGGGAACTAAAGCGTGCTCTTACCAAGTAAAACTTCAGTTCTGCGAATTGCAGCGTCTAGAGACTAGACACCTGCGAGGTGATCTGATTGTGGTATTTAAGGCCTAGAATGGCTTGAGCAAACTCAGTGCCGATGATTCTTCCTCTTACTCAGACTATGCACATGAGGGAAGCATAAATTCAAATTGACCAAGATTGGTTGCAGAATAGATGTGCGGGAGTTTGCCTTCAGCGAACGGATGCTTGGTTCCCAGAACAAGCTTCCATCCACTGTCGTGGAAGTGGATAGTTTGAATAAATTCAAGGAAGAACTAGATAAACTATTTGAAGGGATGATAGGTGAAATGGGAATTTTTTTAATTTAGCCGATTCTGTATAAGCTTGCTTTCCTGCATCATTTGCCCCTATTAATACTGATACTAATTTCTCTAGAAGGATGTGTTCACGGTTGTGTGGGCAGAAAAATCTGGAATAACTCACATGGAAATGTTGGAAAAAAATTACGAGTTACGATTGAATTTGAAAGTGTCTGCAATTCTGCACAAACACGATAGGAGGGAGTATACGTTGAGAGTCTTGTCAATAATTCCGGCCCTGTAGAGACTGTGCAAGGCTCATGGGGTAGAATTTTTCTCACCGTGGTACTGTGCTGGTTAACAGGAGAGACTGTTTTTACAGGGATGGGATACACTTGAATAGAAAGGGTTCAAGAATATTTGCTGATGCTATCGAGACAGTGATATATGGGTCAGAAAAATGCTAGCAGACCCGGACCAAGGTATTTCAACGCTCCGGGGAGAAAGATTTTTCGGCGCCACTTTACTAAGGATATATGCTGTCACTTTGTTAGGTACGCCCCTGCTGTGCACACAAATGCTCTGTCCCGCAACGTTGCAAGTCACATGACCACAGTTGTGGATATAAATGCAGCAGAACAACCTTTCTAGTATCAGTTAAGCGTACAAACCATAGCAAGAATGGGGAAAAGGAGTGATCTAACGGACTTCGAACGTGGCATGGTAGTAGGTGCAAGACGTGCTGGACAAAGCATCTCTGAAACGGCGTTCTCCTGAACTTTTCACGCACCGCAGTTTCAAGGGTGTATCGAGAATGGTGCAACGAACAGAAAACAGCCTCTCAACGGCACTGCTGTGGAAGAAAATCCCTTGTTGATGAGGGAGGTCAGAGGAGGATGGCTGGAATTGTGCAAACAAACAGACGGGCCGCAATGTCGCACATCACATCAGAATACAACCTTGGTGCGCAGAACAAAATATCGCAACGGACCACTAGTCGCACTTTGTCGCGAATGGGCTACAACAGCCAACGACCACATCGCGTACTTTTGTCTAAATACGGTGCTGTTTCTTGTATTCTCTTTATCTTGTGAACTCCTCTGACCACGTGGCCGTCCCGGAGTATAAACAGAAAATTAATTAATTTATTTATTTTATATGAATGAGTAGGAAACATATCTTTTCAGGTTCTGCGATTACAAAAATAAAATTTTCTTTCTAGAAAAGGTCTCGTGCTAACAGTAACAACTTGTGAAGTTTGACTCCTTGTATACAGTCCTTGAGCTGAAACTATTTTCTTTTCTCTGTTGGTTGCTCCGTCTCAGTGTTCTATATATGATCGGAAGCATGACATGAATCAGAAGCATAAGCACCAGAAACTAGTCATGCTCAACGGTTTACTCACAGCACCATGAAAGAAGGAGACTGTTTAGGACTCTCTGCTGTATTTGATGTCTTGCCAAGTTTCGGGAAGAAAGAAAGAAATGTTTGGTATTCTATCGTTCTGCAGATTCTGTCATATTGCATCCACATTATTTCTATAGGTTTCGGTAATCTTTCTTGTTTTGAATTACCATAAAACTTTACTCTTTGTTTCTTTCCTCTACATAGTTTAAAAAAAACGTTCTTGCTTTCTCTTTGTTTTGTGAGACAAACGCACATTACAAGCGTATCACCTAATACAAACGCTCATTACAGGTTGAAATGCTGAAAATAATGGATCAAATTAAGCCCTGCTTTTATTTTCATAAATACAGAAACTGTGGACTACAAACCATGCTTTGAAGAATGTAGTTTGGTATCTTTAAGACTTAAAGTGATCTTTGTAACCAGCTGGAAAGTTCTAATGACCAGACAGAATTACAGAATTGCTACAGTGGATAGCGACTCATTTCCAGTTTTGCAAGACTGTAAACTGATGTACATATATGTGGTAAAAATATAAACTATAGCCATCAGCTGGTTTCCATCGTCACCACATTGGTGAAATTATCACATGTCGTGATTTCTAAATTTAATATCAGATAAAAAAAAAAAAAAAAAAAAGGTAAACTGCAGCCATTATCAATCCACTGCAGGATGGAAGCCATCTCAACGATTCTTGTTGTGGGAAATGGACCATAATCTGCCACGCTAATCCAGTGCGGGTTAGTAGATCGACCGTATTTAGTAGTTAGGGGCTTGAACCCCAGTCTACTCAAAGAGCACGTGCTACTGCACTCCCGCTCTGACCACTCGGCTACGGAGGCTTAATATAGGGTAATACCTAGCTAATTGAGTGCCTGGGGGAAAACAATTCTTACTGCGCCACCTACATTGAATTCAGTGTATTATAACAGTCATACAATTCAGTGATGTCCAGTGCAATACTAGATAGGGTGGTCCACCTCCACGCAGTGGGGATGGTACTTCGCGTAATGATGAGTACTTTGCATAATTTTTCCTCTTCAGTCTCCTTTTCTCTGCGGTATTTATAGAAAATTCGATTAATACCCCATTGCTCTTCTTATAAAACTTACAGGAAATGTGTATCGATATGTCAAACACTAGGTGTGTAAGGTTCATTACTGAAGTGAAAGGCCGGAATTTTTACAGAGTACACGTTTTCGCAACACCTGACCTAATCGTACACGAATATTTTAGAAATAACGTGCGATTGATACAAAGTCTCTCTTTAAGAGAAGAAAATATTATTCATTCAGAAACTACTAATATTATAATTAATTTACTGCAATAACTACAATTAAAGATTTTAGAAGCACATTCGACAGAGCTTACTTGAAAACTACGTAGAAAATTAGTCCACGTTTCTCTACGGCTGTTTACGCTTATTCTGGTCGCATTTAACTGTTTTACTGAATTGTGATTTTGCTCCCAAAATATCAGACACATCATCTATGATGGAATCATCGGCTATTAAAACAACAAGAATCATTAGTTATAATCCTAAATTAAGTATTGATTACATTAATTATATTATTTATACAGTTGGTAGGACCACCTTCCTCCCCATAATGAGTGGATATGACTTCAGTTCGAGTCCCGTCGATGACGGAAGGAATTTTTATGGGCCTTTTCACAACGCGGCTGAGTTAGTCGGTCTCAGGGGAGGGTAACATGGTTTTTCCTCAGGGAAACTCGAGTTTTTTGTCCAATAAACAGAAAATCAACCTCAGAACACACACGCAATTTACGGACAATATACATGGAGCAATATGGCCTTAGTCGCCGATGCTCCTAAAAACCCTACAACAACAACATAATATTAAAGTCAAATTTAAACAAGGAGTATTCATCCGAATGACATGGATACGGAAATTAATTATGATTATTCTGGTCATCTGTTGAATTGAATTTCATCTCTACGGAAAATTCTTTTATTTGATTTGAACTAGCATTCAAATCTAAATCTAATACTTTCAAGATGTACGATATGGCTTGTGGATCACCTCATCATCATCTTTTTTTCTGTTCTAACTGGTCGTTTCATTCCTCCCCTCTAACGGAGGAGAACAGGCCGTGTAATGCCGTAATTAAAGTAAATGTAGCCACTGCCATCCTTAATTTCATTCGATGGAAGTGGTGTTTATGACTCCGTTTTCATGTTTACGAGATGAAAAACCCAGCATATCTATCACACAAGGAATAAGCCTGTACCGCCTCCTCTGAAACCGAATAATTGTATTCGCGACACACACACACACACACACACACACACACACACACACACACACACACACACACACACACACACACACACACACACACACACACACACACACACACACACACACACACACACACACACACACCAGAATTTTTCTAGTTCTTCCTTGAATTTATTAAAACTATCCACTTCCACAACAACAAATGAAGCCTGTTCCAACAATCAGCCACTCGCTGACTGAAGGCAAACTTCCGCACATATATCCTTCAACCATCCTTCCTCAACTAAAATTTATGCCCCCTCATGTGTGTATTCCCAGAAAGAGGAAGAATGGCATTCACATTTAGCTTACTCAAGCTATTCAAAGCCTTAAACATCTCAATCAGATCACCCCGCAGGTGCCTAGTTTTCAGACGCTTGAATTTGCAGAAATGAAACCTTTCTAGGTAAGAGCATCCTTTTGTTCCCTTCACCAATCTGGTTGCCCTTCTCTGCACCTGTTCCAGCAGATCTACATCCTTCCTAAATTGAGGCCACCAGATCTGTATACTATACTCTAGTTGCGGCCTGACCATGGCCGTGTACGAAGGGATAATACCTTATACTTACTAGCAAAGTTTGAGCTGTCCTGGCAGCACATCTGTACTGTTCAGAGAATTTCATATCTGATTGTACAATTAACCCCAGGTCTTTTTCATTTTCTTCTACCCTGAGTGCAGTTTCACACAGTTGATAAGTTACTCTGAGATTACTGCTACCAATATGCAATACCTTGCATTCGTCAATGTCAAACTTCAACTGCCATTTCTCAGCCCATCGACCTAATTTTTTTAAAAATCTTTTTGCAGTACCATACCAACATTACTATCGTTTACTACCCTGCCAACCTTTGTATCATCTGCGAACTTTGACATTAAGCCTGATATATCTCCATCAATATCATTAATAAATATTGAAAACAATAATGGGCCCAGCGCTGAACCCTGGGGAACTCCACTGATAACATTAGTCTACGAAGAGCAGTGCCCATTGATAACCATTTTCTGTCTTCTTCTTCTTCCACTTAACCATCCCTTTATCCACAGTAGTAACATTCTCTTAATGCCACATTGCTCCAGTTTATTCATAGTCTTTTATGTGCAACAGTATCAAAAGCCTTTCTATAATCCAAGTATATGATATCAAAATTGTTTTTTTGCATCCAGTTCCTTGGTCACTGCATTGTAATAGCCTATCAGATTGGTTAGACATGACCGAACCTTGAGAGATCCATGCTGACTGCAGTGTAATTGCATTCCTGTCCAGATGGTTCTGCATTACTTCTTTAACCAGTGCTCCATTATTTTCTCTGGACAGATGTTAAGCTGACAGGTCTGTAATTACTCACGTCACCTTTTTACCCATGTTTATGAACTGGGGATACATTCGCACATCTCCAGTCCACAGGGACTTCGCAACGATAGTAACCCCGTACCCTAGCGGGGTTACTATCGTTGTCCTGTCGCACCGTACAGAAAAAGACCTGAGTTCGATCCTGTTTTGATGGGAGGAAAATATTTATGGACCCTTTTCATTCGGAGTCAGTCTGTCTCAGGCGAGCATCTAGAGAGATCAAGTATAGAATACACGCAGTTTACAGACACAATGTATTGACTCCTTAGAGCCTTAGTTGCTTTGGCACAAAACCAAACAGCAGCAACAATGTTGTGTGTAAATTACATGTATGATAAATAAAATAAAAAAAACATTCAGAGCGATCGATTTCGACCACAGCTGCCGTACACACTACTGAAGAGTGTCTTATTGATCCTTGTCGTTGCAACGTCAAGGAAAAACAGCGAGGCCATAAAAAGAATAATAACAAGATATTTCGCCGGTGGCTCATCGCAACGTCTTTTTTTTTTTTTTTTTTTGAAATAAGCTTACTCTCAAAACGAGTCTTTTCATTTTTCGCAAACTGAACAACTTACTCTGCAGACATTCAGAAGTCTGCAGCAAGCAATGAAAGACTGTAGGGAAATACGAATCCTGTACATATGCAAACATATCATATACACTGCCCTACTGAAATATTAGACCAATATGCAAGTGCCTCCTATCGAATATAAGAAAAATTGTTAATATTAATGTATGGAAATGGGATTACCTGTAAGAACAGCAGTAACCTCTGCGACACCATTAATACCTTACTACGATGAAAGCAGACAATTTCAGCCAGCTCACGAGATGCATGATTGTCGGCGTCAGTGCAATGGTAATATCTCTAAGAGCAGCAACAAGGGTAACTTATTTATCTGGGCAGACCCTGTGAAGAATTTGCATCAGTGACTGGTTACTGGACAAAACAATAGGGAGAAGCATGAAGCAGGCCGGAAGAAGTCATCGAACGAAAACGATGACTTACTTTCCACGATGCAAACAAAAATCGATAGGGAACACCTTCGGCCCTGCCCACGCACAACTTGTACATTCTGGTATTCCCATAACAAGCACCAGGGACTGAGGACGACGGCTGTACACGTTTTTACTGCATTTTGAGCAAAAAAGATACTGTGGTATTATAAATTGTGACAGCGCTCTTTGGAATAGTGGAAACGTGAGATGGTGTCTGGCGAATACCATTTCACACTACAGACACATGCGGCTGTGGAGAAACTTCAAATGAATACAGTATAATTCGTGTATGGTTGGTTTTTAGAATTTGCGCAGAAACAGCTGAGGCCACGAGGCATAAGTATATTGTGTCTTTAAATTCTGTGCTTTCTTTGGTCGGTTTGCCTGTTTTGCAGATTTAAAAAAAAAAAAAGGGAAAAAGAACAAAAAAGAAACAGTTTTCAGGAGGAAAGAGCCAGGCAGTCCTCACCGAGATCGGCTGACTTGGCTACGGTATAGAGAGAAAATAAATAAATAAAATAAAAATAAAATAATACTATAAAAGTTTCTCCCATCGAGATGGGATAAGAATGATGGGATAAGAATCCACGCCTTTTCCACACGGTTTGGATCGACAGCGATAATAATCACTTGAAGGTTGATAAATAACATTATCAGTATTATCTTAAAGTAAATGGATACAGCGTGCACCATGGTCATCATTAACGGCGCTTCTTTGGTGTGGAAAATGTTTTTGTGGCACTTTTTAATGAAGGCGATTCATCCAACCAAGGACAATTCTTCATTGGTACATAATGTGATGCTTGAGTGACATGAATTTTGGACGAGTTATGAAAACAGCACATATCAATTAGAAAATGCCACGTTTATTTGTCCAAAGTGGTTCTCCATTTAAGAATAATAAACCGAAAAGGTTTCCTGTTATGGAGGATGTCCGACTTTAGCAGGTCAGATATCAAAGTTTATCTTTACTATCTACCTACCTAGCAACCCAAAGGTCGCGGGTTCGAATCCCGCCTCGGGCTTGGATCAAAATACTGCAAAAACCTTGGGAGGTGCATTATGGCCACAGAAGCCGATGCGCCAACAACTACCAAAAAAAAAAAAAAATCTTTACTAGTAATGAGTTATTTTAATGACATCGCATCAGACCAGTGTTATCATTGGATCATTAAGTGAAATATAGCTTATACATGAACCTCGTCCTTAAGCGCCTATTTAACAATTTCTTATGAGACCTGCTTTACCATAATAACAGTTTTCCGTGACTTAGTGCATATCGATGCTAAATTACCAATGGGACTGGAGTTCAAGTTTCGCCCCTGATAAGTGAAATTCTTAGTTATTTTCATTTTATATTCATTTAAACAATCTGAAATAGAGAGAATAAACCTGAGGCAAGCTATATCGCTAGTTCGAACTCAAAAGAGAAGGAACAAAACATAAAAGGCTATGCTAGCAGCCTTTAACTTGTGTCAGAATTTTATCATCATTTGGCATTTTTTGGAGTATTTTTAATTTAAATGATTATCAGTCCTTTTATGTGACCCAGATTATTTTAATTAGCTCAACCAAATTAAAACTTCAAGTTTTACCATGCAAAACAATACGCATGGCGGTGACGCACTTATGTTTAGTGGCATATTATTGTCTTTGTACTCGATAAGATAAGCAGAAACTCTCTGGCTATTCCAACTTACAATTACAGTTCTGTTACGACTTTTTTTTTTTTTTTTTTTTTTTTACTTGAGCTTTCTTCATCGGCTAACAAGCATATTACATAAGACATGCTTGTTAGCCGGGATTCAGAATTATTTAAAGGGACCAATTAGTCCTCCTCTTCCGTGTAATGATTTATTCTCATTTATCTTCTGTATCAAATCTTTCCATTGTTATCTTTGGCGCTTCCCATTAGAGATCGCTTGGAGATTATACATTGATGTCCTAAAGTTAAGTTGCAATTGTAAAATCTGAGATATAAAAAATATATTTATGGAATTCCATCAAGTGTTTTGTGGAAGAGTGCTATTATAAGATTCAGTTACATTTTCGAAAAGAAATATTCTTTTTTGTTTTACTCAAAACTGAGGAGTCTGTCTTCCATAACTCAGACATTTTATATGGAGCGATCACATCTGAAAACCATGATCTCAACTCTTGACGAGTTCTGAGAGAAGGTTGACACGCTCCAGTTCATCATAAAGTATTTTAAATATGCTCAATCGAATGTAGTTCTGGAGATTATGTTGTCTGCTCTATTCAAAGAACACTCTGTTCTTACTTTGAAGGAATTCGCCCACCGCCTAAATCCTGTAAGTACAGTATTATCGTCCACGATACCTATGAAAAGTCTCCCGCTCAATGATCCGGTTTTTGTACTTTTGAGCAGTGAAGGCTTCTCCCTCAGAAATGCGATCAGTTTTGCAGTTCATCGTAATACCTCTCCAAACCACCAGACTACCGCCGGCAGCGGTTAATTTTTTTGACGCTAGAATGGTTTAGACTGAATTTTGATTAATCTGAAAAGAGATGATAGGCTCATTCTTTATATTGAAGCCTTCTGTGTAGTTTTCTTAAAATTTTCATTCTTGTGATCGTTGAACACACACACACACACACACACACACACACACACACACACACACACACACACACACACACACACACACACACACACACACACACACACACACACACACACACACAGAATCCTAGCTGTCTCTCCTCCTATGTTGTCCCACTTTTTTGGCAATAAAGCGGTCATTTTGTTGATAGATGGCTGTGTAGTGCACGTGCTTCTTCTCAACTATTAACATCAATTAATAAATAATATGGTGTTTACAAAAATCGCTACAAAAAGAAAGACTCGTAAAACTGAATATTGTTACATACAGAGGAAGTCATTAAAAAATCTCAATGCAATAAATATAAAAGTAAAACAATACAGGATAAAGTTTTCAAAAATCTTTACATGTAATTATATATATAAAAATGATGCATCAAATTATAGAAACGCTGTCTCTTTCTCTGATTTATCTCTATTCTTTCAAAAGTTACGCAAAAATAGGAGGCCCTTCGTTTCGCACACCCTCATAGCTTAGCTTTGATGACAATAAATCGGATGTTATTATTGAGTTATAATGCTTTTAATTAACAGAATCATGTTATAGCTCCGAAGAAACTCATTCTGAAGAAATACTGTTCTTGACACTTTTAGGACTCAGGTCAACTCCGCCTACCACTGTCCTGCCATCATCATACCAGCAGCCACTCACCGTTCCGGATCTTCCAAACTTTTACCTTCCATTCTACAAATTAAAAAAAGCTCAAATTATGGTTATTTTAACGGCAATCGACTTGTTGCGTATATCCTATGTGTAGCTAAAGTGTGTTCACGCGCAGTTTTCGTGTTGTGCAGGCTGAAAAACCCTGAATAACTCAAGCAGAAGCGAACGCACTCCTCTACCTGAAATCGGCTAACTACAGTATCGACTAAAGAGCACTTCAGAAATTCCTCCGGTCATCGACGGGAATCGAACCCAAACCTCTGAGAATGCAAACGGCGTTGACGCATTGCCGCAAAATGTAAATTAATTTTCTTAAGGCCTTTCTAACTCGTGGGCTGAAGGTATTCTCCGGAAGTTCGGGTTTTTTGTTCTAAATAGGCAAATCGATCATAGAATATGCGCCACACACACGCACACACACACGACTCCTCATTTTTGCAGATAAAAATTTATTTTCTCATTTGTAGCTTTACTAATCACAGTGATTTTGATAAATGCCATTCGTTTTGATTCACATTTAAGTATACACAACATCTTATAATCTTGTCATGTCATGTCAATGTGTTCTATTTTTAAATATGTATGCTAGTTTATCTATCCTTCTCTATAATGAACATCATTGTGAACATACATCATTTTTGCTTTCATTTATCTGTTGTTTTACATCTATTGTTTTGAATAAATCTGTTGATATGCAATCTGTCATAATTATCAATGAGAACAAATGTTTTGTTTTCGGTGTAATTTGTCTCAACCACTATGGAATTTTTCCCAGACTAATATACATAACAGTTTGTACTCGCATCATAGTTTACATAGATGATGCATCGAATTTTCATTAATTTGAGACTGCTTATTAATGAAAAAAGTGAAGAAGTAGTTATTTATATTTCAGTTGTTTCCGCTGGTGATTTCAATTGGTAGTACCAATATATATATATAAACTATGAAATTAGTGGATTATAGAGAAAAGTAAAAATAAAACAATAAAGAGATCCCTGCAAAAACAAGTGGCTGCATATCCAACAAAATGTCGCATAATATACAAAGTATAATATGCATATCTGTATTATTTGAATATTGATTTTCCACGATATTTAAAGCAGGTAGAGAAATTAAATAATCTGCCTAATTATTTAATTTCAAGTTTATCGCCGCATACCAGAAATCTTTTTAAATAAATTACTTATCTACACTAGCAAAAGCACGGGAAAACAGAAACTGCAGTCTACTTTGCTCTGGTACATTCAGTCATCCTCGGGCAGAGAAGAGAAAAGAGTTCCAAAGCGTCACTATAATTATGCGTAGGTTATTTGCTATATGTAAGCAATGAAAACTAGTTTTAGAGTGGCACGTCGCTTTGTTCTGTTGACTCACGAATACAAGTGTATTACGTAATATTTAATCTTTACATTGGTTATTATAAATACAAAGTAATCACAAATCAGTAATAACAAAAGTTTAATTATTGATTTCAGTAATAAAAAAATCAGTAATAGATACGAAAAGCTAACTGCTTTTATTTCTTTAGATAATATTCGGTGTTTCTGCTCACCAAACTGTAACATATACTTCGTTTATAACCGTTTCCAAATAATTACCTGTTAATACAGTATTCCAAAACTATAAAAAAATACGCTGTAAAGTGAAATATTTTTACAGTTTAAGTACCCGCCCTACTATTACGATATTCATAAGTTGGATATTATTTCATTATCATTTGCACATAAAAATAATTCACTACTGCAATCCTATATCAGTTGATTACTTTGGAAAATACAAAGCGGGTAGATTTACAAGGGAATAACAATTATCAGTCCGTGTGAGAGTATTCGGAGCAGTTTCTCTGAGGAGGGGATCACGTCTTTTACGTACCGTTTTTAAACACCTTGGAAAATATAAAGAACCGAGTAAAATAAGCATCACACTGAAATTCGATTTGGTTCTCTGATTAAAATAATCAGAGTAACGTAAAACAACTAATAAGCATTTAAATTAAAATACTCCAAACATCCAAAGAAGTATCAATGAAATGGCAAGTCTTTGACTCAGTTTAAAAGCTGACACAATTTAAACGCCTCAAATGTCGCCATTACATTTTCTTCTTGCTCCTTTGGGCTCGAGCCAATGACACAATTGGCCCCAGGTTATGACTTCTGTCGTCCTTGAGCTCACTCCGCCGGCAAGGTTACAAACTGAGGAATTTAGGCTGAGATCCATTCATTCATTTCACTCACAGCCACAGAAACGAAACCTGATCGCTTCGAAAACACGCAGAACAATGCTATAATGTATTTATTTTTCACACCTTGAAGGACACTTGTTTTTCATGCCGCTTGTTAATGGATTTTTTAACGTTTTAATCTCTCAATATTTATTATGGACGTTCTTCTATTACTTTAATACACAAAATATACAAAAGCCTACCACACAAAACTGAGAGTGATATGAAAATGGTAAAAGAGATGGCTGCTGATTACAGAATCTTCCAGATGAACATTATAAAATACTTTCTTATTTTAAGATTATAAGAGATGAATTCATCAATAAACTAGTATATAAAAGTTAATGTAAGGCAAGTTTTTTTTTTTTTTTTTTTTTTTTCCAATTTACAAGAGTAATTGCATATATTTTTATATGAAATTTGAAGTCCTCGTGGAATTTAAAATAATTCCGAACGTCAGAATACGATTTTAAGCTTTGAAACACGGAAATACGGCGGGTTATAAAAGTGTGCAATACAACAGCCATTCATTTCTAACCAGCGCGATAAAGAATCTGATTAGTTTTTTCTTTCTATAGAATGCAAAGGTCCTACTTGGTAACTTAGTCGGCATGATGCATCGCCGTTTTCGGTGATGTACCATACCGATCGTAGGCCTTAAGAAAATGACTTTACATTTTCCGGCAATGCGTCAACGCCGTTTGCATTCTCAGAGGTTTGGGTTCGATTCCCGTCGATGACCGGGATGAATTTCTGAAGTGCTCTTTAGTCGATACTGTAGTTAGCCGATTTCAGGTAGAGGAGTGCGTTCGCTTCTGCTTGAGTTATTCAGGTTTTTTCAGCTTGCACAACACGAAAACTGCGCGTGAACACACTTTAGCTACACATAGGATATACGCAACAAGTCGATTGCCGTTAAAATAACCATAATTTGAACTTTTTTTAATTTGTAGAATGGAAGGTAAAAGTTTGGAAGATCCGGAACGGTGAGTGGCTGCTGGCATGATGATGGCAGGACAGTGGTAGGCGGAGTTGACCTGAGTCCTAAAAGTGTCAAGAACATTATTTCTTCAGAATGAGTTTCTTCGGAGCTATAACATGATTCTGTTAATTAAAATCACTATAACTCAATAATAACATCCGATTTATTGTCATCAAAGCCAAGCTATGAGGGTGGGCTGAAACGAAGTTTCCTCCTATGTTGCATAACTTTTGAAGGAATAGAGATAAATCAGAGAGAGAGAACGTTTCTAAAATTTGATGCATCATTTATCTACATACGCTCCACCTAACTCGATATTTCGTCCAGCGCTTAACAAATTTTTCCCTGCCATTC